>NC_051847.1:151698755-151709653 GCF_002237135.1 Teleopsis dalmanni
TCCTTTTCTGCAATGCCACATTTTCTTGTATTTTTTTTATGTTTTATTTCTTCATTAACATATGCAATATTTTTTCTTTAAATTGTAGCAGAATTTCAATGAGAGTATATAGTTTCTTTGTACTAATATATAATATATATATAATAATTATGAGTTTTCTTTTAAATTTAGCTTCATTTTCGATATAAATTTTACTTTAATAAGTAATATATATAATACGAATATATGCATATGTAGAGCAGTTTATTAGTCGGGGTTGTCAAAGTAAATTTTGGAACCACAACCCTCCAATAAAATGCAAAAATTTCCACTTTAAATTCATCTAATGATAAACTCTTATCAGTAGATGAACCTAAACTCGTATTTAAGCCGTACTGGTCAGCAAACGGGTCATGATTTCTTCAATTTTCAATAAATAAAAAACTAGATTTGACAGACCCATGTAGCTATTGCGTTTCCATAATCGTAATCGACACCTAATATAGCCTTCACTGAGAAGTAAAATTGCTTACCAATTTTTATGCAAAGAAATTATTAGAGGGAGAGGTTACAATGTAAGATTTTAACAACTATCTTAAGGATTCATTTTCTCATTGTTTTAACTTAAATAACATAAAGTACATAGAACCATTTGGGACCTTGGACTTTATTAAATGTCCCTTTAACTTAAACTTAAGGAAACATAAAATAACTTTTAACTATGATCTCAAGGACAGATTCTGCTGTTAAATAATTCTCAAAAAAGTGTGTTCCAAAATTATTTTTCAATATTTTTTTTAGGCTAGTTCAAGTAAAATTAATTAAACATAAGTAATTAAAATTTTCGTTGTACGGGATACTGGTACATAGACATAAAGGTGAGTGTTATTGAGTAACGGCAACAATAAATGTGGCCTTAACAAATATGTGGCCGTTCAATTGGGTCACTTTGGGCTATACAGACTAGGAATAGTAACAATCTAAAAAGTATATTTACTGATCAACTTCAATAAAGCAGTAGGTACAGTTTAAGTATTTTGTAATAAATTATTGTGCTTAAGCACTAAATATTTTAAATAATTTATTATAAATTATTTTTCAATTTTTATATGAGTCAATTTTATATGACCTCAGGTCGGTAACCGAAGGAAAGTTTATGGGGCTGAAGAAAAAAATTAATCCAACGATTATGTATACGGATATGTTTATTCATTCGTAATGCATTATAACTAGACCACATGGTAAATAAAATTATAACCGATCCAGCATTTTGTTTAAAAGCTCAACACCCCTTCCTCTCCAAAGTTCTTATCTGGCCATGTACCTTACGGGCAACTCACATAGATTGTGTAGATATGTATAAACTTAGTGTATAAACATTATAAATAAATGAAAGCTGCTAAGTCATTCGTACTTAAAATTATAAACGAATACAGTGATTGTTCTATTGAAAGTTAAACTTTTTTATTGAAGTTTTAAGCAACCTTAAATGATTACTTCAGGATTAATATAAAACTATTATTGAATAACAAAAGCATTTAATTGTATTTTAAATGTAAACTTTAAAATTAATCAACAACTTTTTTTGAGAAACTCTAAGCACTTCTCTGTATAATGAGTCAATATTTCGCAAACCCATTAAAAATTTACAAAATATTGTACATTGTATATTTTTGTTTTCATGCCTCGAAACAATGAGAGCAGGTAATGCATTGAAACTGCATTCGAAATAACCCGCTTAATTGTTGACATGTTTCTTTGGCCTACTTATGGCTTCGAACCGAAAGTCTAAGAGTCTTACCAAATGTAAAGGCAAATGTGCCTCCCATTGCCAATTAACGACAAAAAAAAAAAGAAATGAAAACTAAAACTTCATGAGTTGCTAAATAATTTAGTTGCTAATTTGTTAACTGTGAAGTACTACGAAGTTGAAGATTTCAACAAAAACAAATACACGTTATGAGCAGAACTCATTATGCGTAAAACTTTCTGCTAAGATAAATTAAAGTGTGGAAATATATAACATAGATACAATTACAAATAGATAGGTAGACATAGACACGTGTTAGTTTTTGGGTACCATCAGTATTGAAATTGTGAAAAAGTGAAAATAATAATGTCAAGTTAACTTCAGCAAAGTTTAGAGTTGAAGAGTTTTTCTTGTTCGATGAGGGTGCAATAATCTTAAGATAACAAATAAGCGAAAGCCTATAAAACTATATAAAGTAGGTTAGATACATATATTTTGAGAATGGCAAATGGCAATTGAACTGTTGAACTCACGAAGCCAATAGATATATTAATTTTGGAAAAAAATACAAAAATTTAAATAGCATTATACAATATATACGTTTCTTTGTTTTTTTGTTATTTATATATGCAACATATCTTTTTTCAGGCTTCCAGAATGTACTTGAGATCTCCAGAATGTGGTATTTTTGATATCATCTTTACGAAATTCCTTAACTGCAATTGCAGCGTAGAATGTGTCACAAAATATTTTTAATTCTAAAAGAAAGAATATTCTCAAGTATTAGTCTGGATCGCCAAACAAATCTTCTTTCTTAATATTTATTCTGAAATTTATTTAAGATCTCACGATTGCGATATTCTTGATATATATTTTATGGAATTTTTTAACTGCAATACCTACAAAATCTTTTTCATTCTTACAAATTTTGTGCCATTCTTCTTTTTTACCGCTTGTTTTTCTCCTGTTCTTCTTAAAATATTGTCCTTAAATGTTAAACTTGAACGCCCAACAAACTTTCTTCGCTCAGGCTCCCTTAGGCTGTACTTTCAAAACTTATTTTATAGTACAGAAAGGCAGTATTTTTGACAGTTGAGGAACCACTTAAATTAGACGTTTTGTTACATACTTACAACTCAATGTTTTCTAATCCCTTTGTAATTTACTGTCCAACTTTATATTCTACACAGAAAAATTACTTCGACGACTATCTTGCAGAGTTTTCTCATCTATTTCTCTATAGCAACTCGATTATTTACTTATATTATTATACATTGTATTATCGAATCTTTCACAATACTTTCGAAAGATTCGGTTTTTTAAAAGTACCTTTCACTTATGCTAAAATATAGTACCTTTCAAAAAAGCTAAAATATAATTTAACCATGACCGACAAAGGGCAGACATGTCGGTGTCTTTACATTCTCTCGATCTATTTTTCTCGCTTTCTAGTTCGCTTTCTAGTTTCTAGTCCTAAGTTGCTGCCACAAACTTTTTAGAATTATTCAGAACTGTTCTTCCCTTTATTAATTCGTTATAATCTATTATTTTTGCTGTCCGTGTCTTCAAAAAATATTCTAAGTTGTTGTCACAAACTTTTTGGATTTATTCACAATTGTTCTTGTTATTGTTATTATTTTTTTATTGAGCGTTTGTCCTTTATATTACTCTATACTTACATCTGTTAGTATAAATATATTTGCATTTCCAATTCCATTGTTGATCTTCTCCCTAACAAATAGAGCATCTTTCTTCCAGCTTTCTCCGTTTTAGGCTACCCTAAGCTCTTCAATGTTTAAGGATTAATGATATAATATCTTAAGACTTTTCTGAATTTAATAAATTTGATACCATTATTAGCATACTATATAGCATACATTGATATTTCCGTATAGTAAATTTTTGCATTATTTTTAAATATATTTAATATATTCATTCATTTCATATATTTTTTTTTATTTTTACCCATCTCAAGACAATGCAAATTTGTCTAAATATTAAAAATGCTTTCATTTTGATGAATCAAAAATGCGAAAAATGCAAAAGCTATCAAAATATTTTAATTTGCGAATAAGTCTCCTACTCACACAAAGCAAGTATAAGTCTTTACTCTTGAAAGGCTTTTGAGGCGCATCAAAGACTCCTATCGTATAATTTTAATCTTCATCAAAATTGTAGAAAAAAACAAAAAAGATTTTATGAAAAAAATAAAATAAAATGAATAAATAAATAAAACAAAGCCAAACTGAATGAAATATTCTTCTGCCAAAGAAATAAATAAATGTTTTTATTTTTATTATTATTTTTTAATCAATCTGTTGGTTGGCTCGTACTATATTCGCATCCAGTCACTGAGACTGACCAAAGGAATTTCTCATTCCACTTATTTTATTGCAACATAATTTTGCTTTAAGAAATTGCTGCATTGTATTTACTAGAACCAAGTACATACTTCCGCAAATATATATATCTACAGATAATTCTGTATACATGTATATATAGAAATAAATAAATAATTCCGAAAATGGTTGCAATAAAACTTGCGCCAACAAAACTTTGCCATTCGTTCCAAATTTTTCATTTTGTTCATCTTGGTGCCATTTTCTTCTGCTTTGTGGCTCGAGGTGTGATTGCAAATTTGTAATAATTTTAAAAGAAACAGAAATATAAAAGATATATATACATATATACAAATGTATACATATAGATGGAGGAAATGATTATGACAGTTTTGTAGAAAAGTCTTCAGAAAAAAATTCATTTTGAAGGAAATTAATTATTGCATGGATTTGAAGTATCTGATAGTTCTGTCTGCCTTTACACTGGTTTTAAGTTTTTTTTATAATATAAATTAAAAACAAAATTGAAAAGAAAATAAAATACCATATTTTAGTAAAAATATGGATTTTAATATACAAATATACTAAATAAATTGTTCTATTTACATTTATATTATGTCCTCGCTCATACTTTGTTAACAACTTTCAAGAGAGGACTCCGAGGCCGGGCCGATTATAACGCAATGGAAAATTGAAGTTTAAATTGACAGGAGGCGGAAAGTATTCTGCGGACCTAGGCATTTGTAAATCCTACCATTTTTGCAACATTACTTCTATATTTTAAGTATAAATATTAGCCATGCTAAGACCCTTTTTTCTTTCAGCAAACATAGACTCTTATGAAGAGAAAGTCTATATTCTCACTGATATAAATACCTATCAGTAAGAATATAGACTTCTCATTAGAAATGTTCTCCATGCTAAGACCCTGTTTTCTTGTTGCGAACATAGACTCTTATCAACAGGAAGTCTATATTCTTATTGATGTATAACTAATAAAGCTGCATCTCATTCAGATTCACGAATGTAGACGATTCATTAACTTCAAGATAACTCTTGTCTGCGTTTTTCAATACATTAATGTAGTAGTGAACGAGCATTTAGATGTACTAGCAAGACTTGGCACCTTTATTATGATACCTCCCGTTTCAATTCCTGCATCTACCAGCCACAGATATAAGTTAAGATGCGACCATTTTTTGTGACAGGCCTAGAGAAATTGAGTTTAGCAACCAGGTCAAAGCAACATGGCGTTTCTACTCTAAATGTAACTGTAAATGTCAATATAAAACTACTCTGACTTAGTTCATAGAAGTAAGTCGAAAATATCAACGATAATGTCAATTCTATAGGATGGCATGGTACCATGCTTAATCTGCCTTGTCGAATATTCTGTAGTACATGTTAAACGGCGTTCGAGGAGGAGAAACCGGAATATCTATTGTGTCTATGTTTGGACGTAACGAGAACCAAGCATTTAATATTATAAAGAGAATGAAAATATATATTGAAATATAGTGTAGTACAGAAATAAAATTAATAAGAATATAAGAAGACATAAAAAAGTAACGAGGGCGGTTTTGTAAGTCAGTGACGTTTTGAATTTCCCGCGCAGTTACTCCAAATGCAACAGTGCTGCCGTCAGCTGTAATCTACCAGTGGGCAACTTTCTAATTTTGAGCAAGCTACGTCGGTTAGTTGGTGTTTGATAACCGTTCAAAGCAGACAACCTCGTGAATTTTTACGAAAATGGAAAAAAGTGAATTTCGTGTGCTGATTAAGCATTACTGGCCAAAATCCACGAATTGGGATACGAACTGCTCCCCATCCAGCATATTCTCCAGAGGGGGCTATTGCAACTATTTTCTGTTTCCAAATCTAAAGAAATGGCTGGGCGGTAAGAGATTTGAATCGAATGAAGAACTCATTACCGAAATAAACGCGTATTTTGAGAGCTTTGAGAAAACCTAATATTTGAGAGAATACGAAAATTATAAAAACGCTGGACTAAATGTATCGAGCTAAAAGGTGATTATGTAGAAAAATAAAATGTTTATTTGCCGAAAAAAATTAGTTTTATTTAAAAAGTCACTGACTTATCAAACCACCTTCGTAAATTACTATAATAAAGTATAATAAAACAACATAAAATTAGTTTTATACATCTTTTTAAATAATACTCATATTATATCAGTGGTTTTTAAAAACTTCTTTAACTTGATTGTAAAGACCAAACTTCTCTATGATACTTCGAAATATTTTACACTGGATATAGTGTTTTTTTTTGCATTCCCATGTTTTCATATGAACTTTGGTTTAGTTTCCAAGAAACCCCCTTCAAACGAAACTCTTTATAAGCCTTTGAATATAATATACATATATCATTTTATGAAACATAAATTTGTATTATCATTTCATTAATTTAACACCTTGAGGAAGTTAATTTCTATATACAAATAAGACCGAGCGAGTTTTCAGCTGTGCTTATAGTTTCATCTTAAGAAAATAACAATTCGACAAATTAAGCCCGTCTTGACAATACAGCAGAGAGGGGGAAAAACAAACCTATTTTTGTTTTTGTTGCTCAATGTAAATGTCATGCAGCGCAGAATGCAATCACTAATGGCAAATCAAATATAATTTCAAATCAAGAAAAGGATTTATTTAGATAGAAATATAAAGCAGAATTTGGCACAGATATTCATAAATTCACTGCGACTCTAAACGATGGCAGCTGAAGTTGATTTGTCGCATTCTTCAGATACTTAAATTCATAATAAGAAAATATTGTACAAAAAAAAAACAATGAAAATTAAAACCAAAAATGTGCAGAAAATCAAAGATTTAACAAAATTATAAAGGTCCTTAGCATTTAGACAATAAGTGAAAGTAAGGAAAGGGTCAATGTGAGCGGCATAAATTCACAAAATTTGCAAAGCACTCACCGCAAATTCATCCATTCATAGTCATTCACACATCACAAAAGTAACCGACTGACATTGATGATTTTTGTTGATATATTATTTCTTTTTTATTTTGTTAGAAATGCATAAAAGTGAAATAATTTCTCAGCACAGAAATAAAACTACTTCAACCCAACCTATATAACAGAAGTAAATATAGCTGCAAATATACTGTGTACTCACAATCGAAGATCTCGAAGATATGTAAAGGCATATGTAACGAGTTGAAGTGCAAAGTAGTAGTTGAAAAAAAAATTCATAGGGATTTCATAACCAAGTGCTTTAATGGAAATTTGAAAAACGACACTGTCTTTTGTAGTTCCTCAGACTTGTAGTTTCCTACATACTCTGACATGCTTGATATGCATGTCATCCGGAATTTGTGGCTACATTCCTTTTGATGATATATAAACACATGTGAGTTTGCAACTCATTCCCTTCTATATTTATTTTACTTTTATTTATGTTTTTTTTTCAACGATTCATATGAAAAATCCTTTTTATTATATTTTGCTAATCCTTTGCACTTATTTTGCATCCACTTTATGTCATTCCTATAGATACTCGCTGCAAATACTGTTGCAACTTACGTATATTATCCTTGCATATCCTTATGTTCGTTTACATTATATATACTTTTTTTTTTCTTGTTGAATGATTTCATTGATTTATTGTCATTGATTTTTATATGTTATTTTTGTATCCTTTCTCCTGGTTTTGTTTACTTTACTTGCATGGAACTGCAACTACCTGCTGTGTTCTTTAATCACTTTTGATTGTTGTTTGGCTTACAAAATTGTGAAAATAGTTTTAAACACCTTTAAGGTAATTTGTTATGGCAAAATTTTGTTGGATTTAAATTAATTTTTTTTCCTTCAACTGCTAATCCGTTCTACTTTATTGTGTGTAGGCGGTACTTTTCCAAAACTCTTTCGGATTTCTGCAATTTTTTCTCTTATGCAAATCTACTTCAATATTTTTGCACACAATAAACTAATTACGACAGTGCATTACAGTGGGTCATACACATAAGTTTTAAAACAAAATTTGTTTTCGACAATTTTGGTAGGGAATTCCTATTAAAATAATGCAAAATTTGTTAAAAAATTCAGGAAATTAGGTTTTGTTATGCTAAAGATATGTCAATAACTTAAAAGTTCTAAACAGCTGCGCTACTGACTCCTAATCTGTAGTATTGATTCTAAAACTGTATTTAATGAAGTAGATTCTTTTAGAAGAAAAATGAACTTTCTCCATAAGAAGGTTACTTTTTACTAACCGCAAAGTGGCAGTACCTCAAAGCATAGCTTAAAAATATGTGACAACTTAGACAAGGTTTTAGGTATACTAATAGTTCCTTATTAATATATTATGTCGATGCTGCTTTGAGCTAGTGCACTTAAGCACTTATACTCTTTTTTAACTCAATGTGTTTTCAAAACCCCTCTTTACACTTTGATTAGATTATTGTTTATCACTTCATCAGACTAAGCAATAGTTGACCTTAGATCTGCATACCTCCCCGAGGAGCCTGTAACCATTTTAAGAGTTGATAACGCGGTGTTGGTAAGTCTGTCAGTTTTCGCAAATTGTTTCATTATTAATATTTTACACAATATAATTTTGTTCACATTTTGTTATCATATAATTATAATGTTTGTATTTCTTTTACTCCTTATACATTTTTAGTTAGGAAAACAGACCACACGAAGTTGTTCAGCTCTCTATGTGCTCTTCTCTTCAATTATAATTATAACCCCTCTTTCCTCATTGAAACGTGAGCTAGTGTCTAAAACACGTTAACTCAATAGTGTGAATTGTGAATTGTGATAAATACCCATTATCAGGTGATTTAAAAAAATTAATGGTTTGAAATCCAGCATATTTTTTTGATACAATATACATATTGTAAAACTTTATATTTATGTATGTATGTATTAATACAGAACACTTTCTACTATCACTATTAATATATAGCCAAATTTGTGTAACACGTTATTCAAGAAATAGACATAATATATTTATTACTCACTCAAATACTTACAGTAAATAATATTCATAAACGAGGTAAGTTTTGTACCTTTATGTTAAATGTTCTAAACTATTTTTGTGGTTCAGAATGCTGCCAACTCCACACCTACTATAGAATATTTAACGGTGCACAAATTTTACTTATAACTTCAGTTGTGTCTTCAATATATACCAAATTATTCTAGTAGTTACTATATTAATCAAAGAAAAAGCAATTTTCATTTCCTTCAACTATCTATTTGTCTTAAATCATAGTTATAAATCAAGTATAGAACTTACAGTCATTAATAAGAAAGACAAATGTTTTTCATATAAGAAAATTACATTTTATCTGAAACATATATAACATATATAATAGTCAATAAAAATTCAGATTGATTGGATTACATAAATATGTTTTCAAAATAATCTTGTCGACCTTAAGTATTACTTAAACCCAAATCACTTAATATAATCAGTAAAATATAAAATAGAAAAAACATACTTTTATAGATTGACAAGAGTCCTTGAAGTCCACCTCCCAACTATAAGTTTTTATTTTTTTTTTTTTGGAAATAAAGGCTAGCCAGACATACATGCTTAAAAGAAATGCAATTACATACAATAGACTGAAAAAAATTTGCACCAAAAGAAGTTTGACTTGGCATCTAGTACAGCAGTATATATATATAAATCGCATTTGAAAAACTGCAATGCACCGCATTTTTGCAAAATTTCCTCAAACAATCGAGTTTAAATAGCAAAATTGCACGTAAAAAATGAAATTTTCACTGAAGTGCACAAACAATGCAACGAAATGCATTTTCAGCTTAAGTTATGCAGATAAGTGCAGTTATTCCTTTTTCGGTTGCGCCAATACATATTGTAGCAGTTCCAGTAGGAAGAGTAAGGATAATGGCTATTTAAGCCTCTTCTTTTTAGAAAAAGCTTCGCAAATAATGCACAAAAAATGGGGTAAAAAAAACAAAATAAATAAAAACACCAAAGTAGAAAAAAATTGTATCTGAAGGATTTGTTGAGAAGCAAACACATATCAGTTAGCACAGCAACAATAAGTATGGGTGCAATATATTGCAATTTTTTAAATCAAACATTAAAACTGCCAGGCAGGACATTACAATTTTGCATTATTGGCTGCGCTATGCAATTCATACCAATTTTTCGGTTGCATTACAAAAAAATAGCAAATAAAAACTTTTTTGTTTGCTACTTGCAAATGCATTGAATGCAATTCTTTATTTCCAATTTTTATTTATTTTTTTTATATTTGTATTTTAATTTTTTGTTATGTTGTATTTTGTAATCTCACAAGTCAATCAGTCAAAAGTCGTACACCAAACCAGCGCAATTTCTAAAGTCCTTATTATCCTTGCATGCAATATGCCCATATAGCAAAACAACCATTTTTTTATTTTTATATTCAGACCGCTTCAATGTGCAAAAAGCATTTTAGTATGAGAAAGTGGGAAGGCAGCTCTAAAACCAAGCGCCAAGTAGACTGCAGTGCAGCGTTGCATGCATTTGCACTAAGTTGCATACACGTACGCTGGTCCTCTGCACGTATGCACTTGGTATATTGTCTACGCGGCGTTATACTTAATCTCATATGGCAAAGAGGCAACCAGCTAAGCTGATACACATTGGTATCTATAAATTATAGGCAGCTAGTAGGCGCAACATCTGGGCGAATTCAACGTATGCAGTTTCGAGTAGTAAACGCATTCGTATAGATATGTAATTGTAGATGGATATACGGAAGACTATGCGACTCATGCTACAAACTCTGTTGCAGCCACAAAATCTGTTGAAATTAGAAAAAAATATTACAAAAGTTTT
>NC_051847.1:151709753-151720553 GCF_002237135.1 Teleopsis dalmanni
GAGGAAGGGCTGCAGGTATTCATTCATTGTTTATAATAAGCGATTATTTACCATTTTACTATCTACGCAAGAAATGTAAAAAGATAAAACTAGATCCACCCCATCGACTTAACAGATCTTTCGTTGCTACCAATAAGTAGTCTAACAAAGTTTCAGAAAAGTACGGTCTGAAATATATATTTCTATATATCTATATATACAGAGTTGTGCATAACAAAAGCAACCAATATGAGCACATCAAATGAATAACTTTTTTGTCAACTTTCTATCTTCATTTAAAAACTTAAATATCTAGTTTTATTTATTATTGTCTTGGCTACCATAAAAAAACAACAAAACCTCAAACAATTGGGAAATTTTCGATCCTCAGCGCAACGTTTTAGAATACCAAAATGTTCTCTATTGAATTTAAATCGGACGATTGGACTGTCTAATCTAAACCTAGAATTCCATTGGTCAAAATCTTTTCTTTTACCAGCTTTAAAGTGTCTTTTGGGTCTTTATCGTGCTGATATACTAATCGAAGCGGCATTTCCTATTCGCCATGGGAGACCATATAGCTATCTAAAATATCTTTGTAAACATGTAGGTCCATAATTTGATGAATTTTTTAATACAAAAAGACAGTTCTTTACGGCAATCATTTATTACTTCTAATCAATTAATTTTACGCAATGAAGAATGATTTATAATGAATTTTATAATTAACAACTTTACATTTCAATTAAATATAATTTTACCTTAAATTTGCACTGCAGTGTCTAAATATAAAATATATTTTTGTATCTATAATTGAAGTAGTTTAATTTACAAGTATAAATATAATAAAACTCATAAATATTCGCATGCAGTGCTCAAATATAATTAAAATCCCTAAGATATATTCGCATAAACAAATAATAAATTCCTTTGGAGTTTTGCAAATTCTTTACTTACAAGTGAATATTTCAAAAGGAGATAAAGATGCAGGGACAAAACATAGTCTGTTTTGTGGTTAAAATTAAAATTTTATGTCTTTTAAAATGTATAAAATGTCCGTCCGTCCGTTTGCTGTAGTCTAATGCATTTTCCCCATTCTGAGTTCTGCATTTGCCAGGACATTACAAGCTCATCCTTTTAAGAGCAAACACTGTTTTGTTGCAAGAAAAAAGTAAGAAACAATAGAAACAAAAGTAAATAAGTAAGTAAAATAAAACATAAAACAACAGATCTGAAAATTTTAATTGAAAAGTTTAATTTACTCACATTTGGCAAGAATATCTTAAATGCAAAACACAATGAAACTAAGAGCAAAATAAGAATGAAATTTACAAGCTTGTATCTCGAAGTTCCTTAAGGCATACATATAATTTGCATGTTTTCTAGGCAAGCAAATATGTTTGAAATTAAACAATGATTTCAACAAAAACAAAAACAAAAACAAAAACTATGCTTCTCAATACACTTTACACCAGATATATTCCGGTATGTTGTCTATTATATAAATTTTGTCTCATATTAATTTATATAATATAATAATTCACATTGCAGTGATATTTAATATGCTTTCAACATTGCAATCTAGAAATAAATTGCTTATGAGCTAAAAATCCTTAACCGTCAAAATATCTATATTTTGGAATCATATTAAAGAATTTTTTTTGTCTCTTAAGAATAGACTACAAACAACTACTAAAATCGGAAAGATAGAAAAGATATATGATTAAAGAAAGATGGAAAGATAGATGTTAAAGATAGAATTATCTTCTATGATACCGAAGTATCCTGGCATTGTAAAATATTTCATCACATATTATAAGATGAAGTGCTCTATCTTCTTCTTTTTAGTGCCCACTTCACCTAGTCCACTAAGGTCGCAACGATTCTCTTAAATTGGCACTTTGTTTGGCGCTTCTCTGCATATATCGTTATATGTTTAGTGTGTTTCTGTCATCTCTCTTTCAATTGTCCTTCTCTAAGTTACTGCCGGTGCACCAGGGTATCTGCTACCTTATGGATTCCACGTTAAACCTTGTTCTACGACCTTGTTGTCGTCCTCTCTGCTTTTATTTGTTACTACAATTTCCAAATACGTAAAAGAACTAACAAACTCTATTTTCTCACTGTCACCACACATAATTTTGGTGTTGATAATATTTGTTTCAAGTAATGTGTGCAGGACATTACTTACTCGTTGAAACATATTTGTAGTTCGCTATGTAAATGGTTCAATAAAGCGGCATCATCGGCAAAATCTAAATCTTGCAGGCCCCATTAAATACCACGAGTCTTTTTTAAGAGCTTTGTTTAGAATTTCATCTTGAGGTAGAATGAATAAGATAGGTGACAGAATACATCCTTGTCTAAGTCCTGTTGCAACTCGAAAAGACTAAGAGAGTTCATTTTATGTACGTCTCTGCATTTATTATTATTATATACCATAGTTGTATGATAAGGTTTATGATTTTTGTAGGCATTCTTCTTTTTCATATCACGTTACAGATAAATTTGCGATTGAGACCCTATGGACTAAATGTAGTTTATAGGGGTCTAAGTAGAAAGCTTGTAGAAAAATCAAGTAGGTCGTACTTTAAATGAACATGTATTGTAAAAGATATGAATTAATGGCGAAATATAAAGAACTGTAAGGTTCGTATAATGATGTGGCGAAGAAAAATAAAAGTGCATTACAAAAAAAAAATCTAATTTGATTGACTAGACGGTAAGTGATTAGTTAAAAGATTTAAAACTGAGGGTTATCAATGGTTTTAATGGCAGATTTTAATAAGTGCGAATGAATTCGGAACAAATTCTTAAAAGTTGTGAATATTGAAGAAAAATTATTAGATAGAGAAAGATTGTTTTTATAATTGTATTGCTGAAATGAAATATATTATGGTAATGAAATAACATACTTTAATGATCTATTCTTCTTTATTTAAGTATATGTTTTCAATACTTAATACGTAATCATAATTATGATTATCTACCTACCAATTGGGAGGTAGGGTTCTCAGTGTATGTGCAATGTCTATATTATTCTGTACTAATTTATTTATTAATATTTATTGTCTCTGGAAATAAATTTTTATCTAATTTCTACAAATTTTGTTATGTCTGTGTTGACACAATATATTTAAATTTAGTTTCTTCAATTTACTTTCATTTCGATTTAATTAAAACTCCTTAAAACTTCTTTACACTTGTAGACATGCATATACTTTTCTGTGAATATTCTAGACACTTGAATATGTTCAAGTGCATGTTTCTGTCATATTGTCTGTCTGTTTGGAAACTATTTTATTATCCATTTCTTCCTTACAAACTAACATTCAACTATGCAAAATCATTAGACTTGAAAGGCATTTAGGGATTTTATTTCGGAATTTTCTTAAATGTTCGTCTGGCAAATTTTTACGTAAGCAAAATGTGAATTTTGTTGCGATGATTTCATCTTGTAGATATTTGAATATTTCGATTTCAAAATTCTGCAAAATTACATAAATTACTTAAATGAAAACAAATATTTATTTTTTGTGTTTTGAGGAAAAGAAATATTTATTAATCAAAAATGCACAAAATATATTCATTTTTTATTAATTTAATATTAATACTTTAAAAAATTAAAGTTAATATTTAAAATATGTAAAATTAAATACAAAATAAAAATTAAAATATATAAATATAAATACAATTTTCTACAATATTTCAAATATTTTTATTTATAAATTAAACTATAGTGTTTATAGATTATATATATAATATATATTACATAGGTATATACTGTTACTGTAAATATGGCATATTGTTAGTTCGATTCAAAAAGTAGTATATCTGACCCTCGCCTTCAGTTTGGGATTTAAAAAATCAATACATAGATCGTGGTTTAGTTCCATTAGACCAAAAAGTCGAAGTTCCTTTTCAAAACTGATTCCATTCAGGATCAATTGATAATACTGATTTTTACTCAGCTGTACACAGTAGGTTTAATATTACATACAACAAAACAATCACAGTTTAATGAGAACATTTTTTCATTATTTATATATATTATATTGAATATACAATGAATAATAATTACTAAAATATTATATTAGTGGAAATGCTAGTGAAAGTATTCACATCGCATTTATCGCAATGGGTCTAATTTATAAAGCCAAAGGTAGCCGGTCTGTCTGCAAGACTCACGTTGTCGCGTGTATTTGTATTGTATTTATTCTCCAGAAAGATTTATGATCACAACTAAATTCTGTATTTCACTTACGCATTCATCTTAACAAAAAAAATGTTACTGGCACCATCAGTCCCCAAGGGCACAATACTTCTTCCTAAAGAGGTATTCTTTTAACAAATCAGCTTTTTTATATATCAACTTGAAGATATTTTCAACATCCGATTTTACAAGTTTTAAAAATGATGTTGGGAGTTGCGATTCAATTCAAATATGATTGTAAATAAAAGTGATAAGTTCTGGAACTTTTATGATGTGAGCAACCGAATATTATACATACATACATATCCTTCTTATTTTGTTTTTATATTTTTAAATATTTAAAAATATACATACTTTCTGGTTTATGTATGTTTATGAATTTAAGTAAAGATATAATGGGAGCTATGAGTAATTCTCATATTTTCTACTAACTTATTTTCACACATTACAGACAAAACAACTAAAATGATGAGAACTGCTATCTTATAACTAATATAAAACCGTGTTTCCCTAGTTGAATAGAGTTGAGGTTGTTGGCATTTACTACGAGTATCGATTACATATGCCCATCTGAGGTCATCTATGCCAATAAGAATATAAACAAGACTATTTTGTGACTGCGTTGTTTTTGTTTCGAGACTTCAGCAGATTACTGTGAGCTCCAATTCCCAACTGATATTAGCAAATCTCTGCACTCGAAAGTCTAAGTGTTGTCTGTTTGATCAGACAATTGATGAGTTAACTCAATACTTAACCTGGGTTAATGTTGACAACAGGTAATTAATAAATAATCTTGACTTAAGTCACTATTGATGGCATGAGGGTATCTGAGGTAACAGACGAATCTCTGCCTAGCAGAACTTCTAGTCAATTCTCTATATAAGCTCTGTAGGTCATTACATATCCTCTGATATAAGGAAATTTTCAACGTGAGACCTTGACCTGTACTTGAAGAGCTGTGTTTTTTCTATATAGTCATGGCCAGTTATTAATCTAACGAAATTTGCTATTCGTTAGAGGCCAAGAACTGCGTTGGAGGTCAAGAACAATCAACTTCTTTTTATATTTTATTTACTTAATTTTAATTATTTTAAATTAATTTATACAATTTTTAAATTAAATATTTTTTAACGTTTTTGCAACGCATTATGTGAACATTTTCAGCTTTCAAATTGTTAAAAATACATTAAATTTGGATGGAAATTTATGTTTTACTCGTATTTACAGCGACTGCAATCAGATGCAAACCAATTCTTTTTATCAACATCAACTTCATCACAAGCTCTGGAAATAATTTTTCTTTACTCGAATTTCTTGTCCCTGTCACAGTTTGTGTATTTTAGTTCATCATTTATAATTTTATGCATTTTAAATGAGTTTGGTAACTTGTTTTCTAGTTAGCTTCATATATTTTCTACACATCTGAATATATAGTTTTTGCTCAAAAAATTTGTTTTGTTGTTAATTTTTTGCTTTCCTTAACTTTATGAAAATTTTCAACAAATGCATCAAGTTTATGGCAAAATTAATGGTATGAGGTTAGCAAGTACAGAGGCGCTTTGGCAGGTGAAGATTCATAATTTTACCCGAATTTTAATTATATGATATTTATATTCTAACTGTCTATACAAAAATATAGACCCACTTAGACCTAGGTTGCTATAACCAGCTATTTAGTTACCAATTTTAGTAGCTATCTTAAATATACTTGATAATATATAGTAGTTATAGTTGTGTGAAAATCTTGTATTGCATATATTGTAGAATTTATCATTTTAATTTTTTTCATCTTGCTGGACTTAGAAATCATTTGGATTCATATCAGATCTATTTAAAAAATTTTTATAAATCTTGTGACAAACTCTTATTTATCTTATTTTTTTTATTAAAATTAAAATAATTGAAAAATAAATATTTTTATATAAACTCAATTCTTTTCTTAAATTTGTTATGCAAAGACTATCAATATATTGAGATAGCGTTGATCTTTCTTTGGAAGCTTGATATCTTGTTGTTGACCACGATTTCTAATTAAACTGAAAGAGAAACATTCAGGAGTCAACTTAGAAGATACTGTTTATTATGTTTGTAAAAGCATATTTAAGAAACATTGCTTATTGCCCGTTGCTTATGACCCTTGGAAATTACTGGACGATTATCTGAACATTTTTTACCTATTGGTCCCGTGTTCCGTGGTAACGTTAGAGAAAAAAATGCTATCAGTAAAAAAAATGCATTTCGAAAATCCAAGACTAAAGTGAACGTCTGTTTAAGGCTATGCTACTAAAAGTGCTCTTAGACCACGAAAGTTAAGAAGGTGGGAAATAGCGATCAATGTGATCTTTTAAACCATATCATCTGGCGCCTGCTGAAATTTAGTCGCTTTTAATGAAAGTCATGCTTTACCTTGGGAATATTCTAACTTCTATCCTACAGGGATAAGGGATCAGCTACAAAGTATGTGTGCTAAAAGTGTTCTAATAGCTTGGTAGTCAAGAGGAAAGAAAATAGTCAAATCTTTTATTATTATTATTAATTTATTTATTTTTTATTCAAATAAAAATGCACAGCACTTACAATCTTAGAATTTTACTTCAAATCTAAATAAACAATAATATAGTCAAATTACAGTCGCATAATTTTGTATGAAATAAAAGCGAAAGGCAGTGCATTCATCAAGAATTATCTGGGACTAGTTACAGGCTAACAGTGTTAAAAGCATTCTATGACTACAGCATTCTAGGAGGTAGAAAATAGTAACTATAAAGACTCTACAACTAGTTTGGATTGAACGAAAAAGCAGTAGTACTAATACACCAAACTAGGTTTTAGATTCTTTATCCAACCAATAGAAACTGGTAGTATTTCTTATAGGAATGTTCATAATTAAAATAAAGTAATAATATATAATATAATTATATGTATAATATATATAAAGTGATAATATTCCTCATATGTATAGGGTTGCCTGGGGAACAATAGATCCCTTGCCTGCGGCATTGCACTATCCCTTATCCAAAGAATTATATTAATAGGGTTGCCTGCTTAATAATTTTGGTTTGTTGGATTACATAAAATAACATTATTATTTCAGTTGGTTGTTTCTTTAAATGCGGCACTGTACTTTTATGCAAATTCAACAACTTATGCACTTTTTACTAATTTCAGCAGTTAACTTCCTTTGGTTTTCGTAGTTAACTTTTGCCAACATAGAGAATTTTGCTGATGTTGATAAGTAACAGTAGCAGTTTTCGTGGTATGAGTAGTTATGCAGCACGGATCACATGGCTTCGCAGTGGAGTGGGCCTTTGCAAGATGCAAGGAACGCAGATGAAATTTCAACTCCCAAGTTCAATAAAAGTTTTCAGTTCCTAGTTTTTAGTTAGTTTTATTTGTATGCAAGCAAATTACTCTTGTTCTTGCTCTTGCTCTTGTTTTTGTTTTTGTTTTTGTGTTTGTTTATGCAATCTAAGTCTTGGGCATGAGCAGCAAATTGCATAAAGTGGAACATGGCGCAGTTCATAGTAACTTTCCCTGCACATATAAAATGGATGAGCAAACTTTATTTTTTCTTAATTTATGCTTTTTATTAGATACTTTTTTATTTGTTTTATTTTAATTTAATTTTTTGAGAAATTATAATTACCACGTTGCATTTGGGATGTAAGGAAACCAACAAACTTAATAAAGGAAAAAATGAGTTATCGGCAAGGATGAAATTAGTCGATTTGAGTTCCTACAGCTAAACTTGTTCGATAGTCATGCCTTTGAGGTGAAGTTAATATTCCTGATGTTGTTCTTGTAGTGTTTGCTGTTCATATTGTTACTTTAGCTGCCTCCAGTTACGTTAAGGTTCAATACTAAAGCCCATAAATATTAAATGTGATACTTTACATAACAACTTGCTGCCAACAACAACAAGACGGGCTGAAACAGATTTGTGTGCACGTTTCGGTGTACTGATGAGATATTCTATACGATATCGTTTTTGAAGTAAAAAAAAAATAGGTGCATGTACTTAAAATTACTGGTCGGATATACTAAACCTGCTGGTCCCACAATTGGCGCTTTAAAGAGGTTGCCTGAATGCGGTTCATTTGGCTTATTTGCATAATGTGCTTTAGACTTTGGCCAAACTTTCGCATGTCGAATCTCAGTGCAAGTTGGTTGAAGATGAGAGGATATTGCTTGCTGTTGGTGTTGCCTAATTTTCCGTTTGTTGCAAAAACGTATCCTTTTCTGTGCCATTTCTTAGTGTTTAGCGTAAACATACTTAATTTAAATGCAATGCAGTGCAGTGTATGAAACTTTACTAGGGTATCTGCTTGATGAAAGGACAATGCAGTGTTATGAAAGAGTTTACGTGCTTGAGGATGAAATATGTTGATTTCTACGGACTCTTGTCCTTGTTTTTGCTTTAAAGAAGACAACATACACAATCAACTTAGTTCTATGTGCAAAATATTAATGTGTTTAGAAAGTGAAACATGTTTAAACATATTCAAATAAAAACTAAAAATTTCTTATAGTTTATTATATTTTTCAAAAGGCAATAACATTAAGTTGCAATAAAGAAACTGTCTTAATATAGTACAAAAAATTGGATTATGTTAGAATTTTATTAATATTGTATCTTCTAAAAATAAATAAATTTTTAACGTCCGTTTTGACGAAAGAAACTAAATTCTTAATATTAAATAAAATAAAGTCATTGATTAAAAAAATAAAACTAATTTTATTGAAGCATATTATAATAGCTTTAGCATGAATAAAAAACTATTTCATTTTAACTTTAAGTTTAAACATTTTAAATGCATTTGTTAATGTCTCTGCAAAATTCCTACCCACTAACTTGTACTTGCATTATTCTATAGAATCTCTTTTCGTTTTTTTCTTATTTATTTATTTAGTTTTAAATGTAACTTTTGCATTTTTATATATCCTAGAAATTATTTTGTTTTAACTTCTCTTATATCTTCCAATTTTCCAAAACTTTTGCTTTGTATCTTATATAAAATGCAACTGCAAGTGCAAATAGTAACTTTGCAAACCTACCAAGCTTGCATCTCCACTTACGAGTTTCGTAGTAACTAGAATTCATCTATATGAGGAAAATTTGTTACTTAACTTTCTGTAAACACTAACAAGTTGAGTGAGTGGAGTGGAAAGAGAGGGGGAACTTTTTGAATTGCATGTAATTGGTTGCAAAAGTTGCAAGTTTATTGCAACCGAAAAGTCAATTTACTATAGAAAAATTGGTGAAACGGAAGACGAAATGTTGAAATAAGTTTTCTAACTTAAATTGGAATTTTCGGAAACAACGTGAAGATATTCAATACCATTTATATATAATTAAAGAAGATTATATCAATAGATCGCTCTATTGATATAAAAACTCAATAGTCTTTTTGCAGATTAATTATATTAAAATCGTATATAATAAAGAACTATTCTAAATAGAAGAAAAACATTAAATTATAGTATTATTTACAAAGGTTATTGAGGTGCTACATATCCTTTTTTCCACAAAATCTTAGCATTTTTTCTCATCAAAATTTTTTTTCTCACACTACGTAACTATGCAGCACACTGGACCATTCCAGTTTGTCAATGCATTGCCCAGTCTGGTCAGTAACCTCTTACATACTAAAATTGAAAAAAAAACTGGTTAAAGAGCAATTTTCGGCAGAAAATCTACTTTTGTATCTTGTAGGTAGATGCACAAGTACATATCCTTTTGGAGTCTTAAAATTTTCTCATAAGTTTTCGAATTAAAAAAATAAAAAAGGTTGAAGAAAAATTGTGGAAAAACTTGTATTTTATACATAATCGCAAACTAAAAGGATGCTGTGCAACCTGACCTGTAAGGGTTAAAAAACAAGTTTCGCATTCTTGCAAGGATGCTTACTAGAAATACAAAATATGCAAGTTCAAGAAACGACATAGACTCTGTTTTTGGTTTTTATTAAGGGTTGGTTGTCTTGTTTAAGATTGGAGACAAATGTTTAAAATATACGAACATTTGTAAGAGTTTGTTATAAAAAGGATTGTTAAAGTAAAAATTTGGATTTTTAATTTGATATCAACTTTATTAATTTATTTTATATTTATAGAGTTCTATTTTTAATAAACACAAACATAAGTAAAAACATCTATATTATTGTATGTATGCATATAGGTAATTAGTTCTGTTATAAACAATTGAGCTTAATATATATTCGTTAGTTTTTTCACTTTTATTTTGATTATAATGATTTATTATAAAAGAGTGTATTATCTTAAATATCTTTAGATATCTTAAGAGTGTATCGGATCTTAAATACTTTTAACCACAAATAGGTTTTGATACTTGCTTGAGTACTATTTCAAAGGTCTCGAAAACATCTCTAAATAATAAAAAAATAAAAAAATTAAAATTGAAAAATTATAAATTAATTATAAAAAGTTAAAAATTATAAAAAAAACAAATTATAAAAAAGTATATATGTTACCGAGTTACTTAAAAATTTTATATTCAGAGATTTATTCTTCAACTGTGAAATAGTTATCAAAATTTATAGCATGCAATATTATTTGTAGCATGCGAATATTACTTCGGTACTAGACAT
>NC_051847.1:151720653-151739034 GCF_002237135.1 Teleopsis dalmanni
AACATTTGTGTTTGTGATAAAAAATTCATAACTTTTAGGATTTATCATCCCGTAATAGAAATATGTATTCACATATATTTAGTTAAATACGTGACTTAACGAAATATTGTTTTATATATTTTATTCAAAAATTTATTGCGAGTTCCTGTCTGGCAATAATCGTCAGTAATTTTACTGAATTATTAATTTTAATAATAATTTATTAATATATGTGTTTACTGAATACCTTTTTAGAAAGGTCTATGAATTTTAAGATGTTCATTAATTTATGACATTGGGATTAAATTTTCGTGGCTTGAGTAGGAAATTAAAGAAAGCAATATATCTTCTTTAAAAATTTAGCTAATATATGAATGAAACTTCAGTATTACTGAAAAATTTAGATCTTTTATAATTGAAAATTTGTTAATACAATATAATAACAAAAAGGATTTTCTCCTTTACATAACTTTTTAGTTCACTTAAATACAAAACTATATTTTATTGAAACCGATATTATTATACAGAAAAGTATAATATATTATATATCATATTTAAAATTAGTCAAATCATATACATATTATATTGAGTAAAATCAATATCATACGATAGATAATTTAAATATCTTGTATATTTACTATATTATATTCATATTAGTAGATAGATATCAGACCTTTTATGCCAAAAGTTGACTCTGTCCATAAGAAAGACATTCAATCACTTGAGTAAATGTCAGAATGATGAGCAGCTTGATGTTGGAGCTTCAACGAATATGCCAGTAGGCAACTACAGTCTCTCTTGGCCAAAAACTTTCCCACTTATATAGATCAAAAGTAAATGGCGACAAAAAATCTTATATTCTTCAACAGTAAAATAGATCATAGCAACCCATTAGTTAACTTTCTAACCATCCAATCATCTAAGCTCTGTGCAACTGAAGAGATATATCTTTCCGCTGTTGTTAATGTCTATCAAAGACTTACTGACCGTCTAAATAGTTTTATAATAAAATTTCAGTTCACAAAATCATATAGCTTAGTTATGGTTGATTATAGAATAGTTTAAATAGTTATAAATTATTCTAACATAACCTATTACCTATTTTAGCAATACCGAATTTTCATGTGTTAGTAACTACAATGTGTCGCACCAGTCGTCCAAAATTAAATGATACAATTTAAAGTTACAATTAAAAAAAAAAAGAATATGATTACACTAATTTAATATTATATTATGTACATAATTTGCACATTTATTTGATATTTTAATTAATTGCTTTGATTATAACAAACAGAGCTCATTTGTGCTAATGATAGCAGTCAATATTAATTAAATGATATGTCATTTCCAAATGTGTTATTTTTGTTTGGGATTAATGCCAAATTATTTTGGCTAATTTTGCACTAATTACTCAAATATACCATTTTTGTATTTCAATACAATTGAGATTGGCAGTTGCCAAAAATATTTTATTAAAATGTCAACAGAGGATTAGGCCTCACCAAGAGGATTAGTTCTCTTAGTTCGACAAAATTACTAATACTAAATTCAGTTTTCTGTTTTGTATGGACAATTATTTGTAATTTATTTAAGGTAATATAATATCTAAATATGCAGAATATTTTGTGTTTATTTAAATGTCAAACGATGACAACGCTTTTTTTTTAGATATTTTGATAATAACTCAAATTGCTAATATGAGCTTTGATGAAGAGTAAATAATCTTTACATATATATGTCACAATTCAATAATTTATAACTAATATCTAGCTGTCGTACCTACTAATATAAAAGGTATTTTATTTTGATATAATAAACGATATTAATAATGAATGTGACATGGTGTATTGCTGGAAGAAATGCAATTCATTTCAAGACAAAACAATAAACAACAAAAAATTACATACTAATAGTACGATTCCATTAGTTATTTAGTAAGTGTTACTTACTAAGTGAATTTAATTAACCATACAAAGAGCTTTCGTGCTTTTTCACTTATAGTACACTCACACTGTGTCATTTAGGCAGTTTCGCTCGTTATAATCACTAATGAGGATGATTTACTACACAAAGAGCTTTCATATAAATGAACCAACTCATTTACAATAAATCAGCTCATTTTAGACCAAAAATTGTGGAATGCAAACCTTAAAAATTAATTTCCCTCAAGTGAAATTACCAAAATTTGAAATATATATTTTATGTTTTATATTCAAAATGTATACACACAACAGGTGAGCTGCAAACGAACCCACTGCGGACTTAAGTATTTAATAATATATAATATATTTGTTTTTATTAATTAAATATGTAATGATATACATATATATATATGTATAAATAATTTCATATATCATATATTATTTGTTTATTTATTTATTTATTTATTATATATATTATATATATTATTTTGTTTTTATTTAATTTTATGGAATTTTGCCATCCTTTCATTTAAAACTTATACATTCTATCTTTCCACTACAAATGACTGGCCTAAATTAACATGTTTTTTCTACGTAACACAGAAAATGGACAATTGGGAAAGTTGACAGTTGATATTTCAACACAATGAGCTAAAGTTGTCAGATACTTTCACAAGTTTTGGTTTGCACATTCATGCAGAAGAGATAAAAAACTTAAGATAAATGATGGAATAAAAGTTAGTAGTTGTTCCAATATTAAATTACCATAAGTATACACAATACTAATACCATATGGAATTAATTAATTTTCTTACAAACTTTTAAGAGGAACTCGTATCATTAATCGCAGTTATTTAGGTTAACCTAAGTGGTTAATGATTGATAAGATTAATTGAATTGAATAAAATCAGTTACGTTGAATAACAGAAAACTTTAGTTGAAATCAAAGACACAGTTAAATAAATATATAGCTTATAGTTTACATCTTACTATACAAACATATGTATAATAAATTTAATTATTAAAAATTTGACTACAAAAAGTTTGATATTAAACAATATCTACTGTATTTTCAAATATATTTCTAAGTAATTTTAACTTTAATTATCCTCCAATGTAATTAGTCAATATTTCTAATATTCAGTTTAATTAAACATTTCGACTGAATTGAAATATTTTTCTATGTTTAAATTAGAAATAAATTAATCAGTTTCGAAGGTGAGAAGGATGTGTCTGGTTTATTCGCACAATATCTGAGACAAAAATCTTTTCGTCAACTTTTCTATAAGGCTCCTTGTTAAGTCCTTTTTTTTGCTTTCATTTTCTATGGGAAATCGCAACTGCCTTTAATTTGAGACGCAGCATATGTTTTATATTTGCCTTGGGTTTATTTTTCTTAGTCGTTCAATATGTACGAGCACGGTGCTTCTCAATTTCCTACTTGAATAGGATACCCAGAATCTAGTGTACTTCCCAATAAATACATTAAGCTTGAGTTTGAAGTGTGTCATGGAGCATTAAATAAATACTTTGAAATTTATTTGGCAAAGCTAATTTATTCTACCCAATTTGTGTTGTGTAGTTTAACAAATATTTTTTAACAGCTATGTAAACACTCAATTTAAAAAATACATAAAAAATTCTGTAGAATTACATTTCATGTTGGATATTCATGTATGTATACACGTTTTAGATTGCTGATAAAAATGCGCATTAGTATTAAGTAAATTTAATTTTTTATTGGCAATCTGTCTTCTCAAATAAACTACTTACTAGAACGAAGTAAGCAGGGATTGTATACGTATAATATATATATGAAATTTCTTAAAAATAGATTAAAGAAAATTTTTAAATTTATCTAACAGATGAATTTAAAGTGAGATTGAATCTATTACACAATCCATTTCTAACTGCTCGAAGCAGTTTTGAATTTGTTTCAAAAGTAGTGAAGTGATGCAATGCAGAATATTACTTATTTTCCATTTTCTTGAGCAAAACAATTAGAAAATTGGTGGTTTTTTTATATTCATTCTGCGACCTTATTGATTGATGATCCTTTTTATAATTTAACTTCACCGAATTAGATACATTCCAAGAGTACCTAATTCCATTTCCATTTTTGATAAAAAATATAGCACACACGCAGACTTGTCAATAGAAATTCATTTTGATGGCTATATATAGTATGGATGTAGATGATTTATTAAAGTAATTTTATCCATTTGTGAAATTTTTTAAAAATCTCTTTTTACAAACTAAACATTATTTACACATAAACCAGAAATTTTCTATTCATTTCTGAGGCATATATTAGATAAGAACTAAGTCTTCTTCTAAGTCACCCTTATTAAATTTTGTCTTATGAGTACTCAAAAGATTTTGATTTTTCCATTTCATATTTATTTTAAATCAAAAATCATTTTCATAATGAAGCTCAGTTTTTCGAAACAGCTTGACACAGCATTAAGAACATCAAAGAAAAAAAATTTTACAAGTAAATTTCTGTAAGTGAGATAGTGCTGAAGGGAATAATTCTTATCGTTTGACAATCTGTAAATTTCGCTTTCCTATTATTTTCGTTATTAAATATTATTTTTGTATTTCGTACATATATTACTGTAAATATTTCTATCAACACATGTCAATTACATTTTGACTTATTCCTGTTTTTATGACATATCAAGATGAATACATCAGCATCAGGGGGAATGCGAGTATATATGATGGCATATATAAAATGTTGACATACTTGTAATATTACTGATGTTAACAAATAAATTGCTAACAACTACATGTTTTTATATTCAATATGTCATTTTAATGTGGAACACTACATTTTTCAATAGCATCTTCAGTTTACATAAGAAAATGAGGTAGAAATTTAATAAAAGTATATAAAAATAAAGTTAATGAAATTAAAACTTATTAAATAATTTACTAAAATTATTAATTTTTTATAAAAAATAATTTATTGAAATTTCACGTAAATCAGCATTACGTTCCTAGATTAGGTTCTTTACATAAGAAAGAACAAATCATGCATCAAATAACGCTTCTACGAACAGAATAGTATTGAAATTTAACAATTAAAAATAAAAATATAATTAATCAATTAATTCAATTATTCTACAGCCGGTTTATGATTTCGTTCTAATAGAAACACAGAAAGTAAAATTGTTGATAAAAACTTTCATAGCAAAAGTAACAAAACTCCAGAAAAATATGCGAACATAAAAGATAAGTACGGCTTTGGATCAGTTGAAGAAGGAGCGCTGAGTCTGAGCTTTTAATTTGGCAGGGCAAGAGTTCGATTCCTGGTACCTGCAGTCTCACAAAAATTATTTACAATTAATTAAATACAAGTATTACTTTCAAGACCACTGATGATGGGTATTTGGCAATACTCGAAACAGCTGTAAAAATTGAGTCCAAAACTCAATTAATTAAAATAATATAAAAAAAAATAAAATTTTTGTTGTTATAGTTCACTACTGTTCGAAAAAACCTCTTTATGAAATTTTTAATGACAAATAAAATAAATTTTGTAGCAGAAATTATATTTCATATAAACTTTTGCAGAAAACTTATAGTCATTAATCATTTATTCATTTCGTAATTTAATAACAGTTATATTGCCTAGAATATAGTATTCAATCTTACATACATTTAAACCATACTCGGAAAATCAGTTCATCTGTTGGATTCATCGAACAGCAAACTCATTTCTAATCTAATTGATATTAATAGATTGACTATTTTATATGTTTTCCCTTAATGGATAAATCTTATTAACATGCTATGAGTCTAAGTATGCAGTAGGAGTGAATGCACTTTGTTCAACTGAGAGTTTGGATTATAAATGAGACAAAAATCTATGAAAATAAATAAAGCACAGAAGAATGATAAAGAAGAGATATAACGACCGCAGACAGAATATTTGAATATGTTTTTTTGAAAGAAAGTAAATATAAGTATAAGTGATTATTTAGAAAATAACCACTTAAAAATATTGGATAAGTTTTATATGAAATATTTATAATAATTAGAAATTATAAAATAGAAATTATGGGAAATAATGTTTCCCATACATTTTATTTTAACATGCTATGAGTAAAAAGATTACAACAAATAATCATTTGCGATTTGAGGGCAGACTTTTAATTCTATTGCATTAAAGCCCATTCACACAACACACGTAATTTTAATTTGGATTGCAATTTTGCTCATTTAGGTCACTTTGTGTAAAACATGTTCACACAGCAAATCACAATTTTATGTTATAGTCGCGATGCATACTAAATATATGAATACACACATATTATATATATATATATTAAAATATACCTCATATTTGTATTAGCTATAAGCTATCTATAAGCTATAAGCTATTAGCTATCTTTCATTAGTTTTTGTTAAAGATAAGATAAAGATTTTAATGTTTAAAGTCAATTTATTATTTAAATAAATTTCTGCTGTGTTTACTATGCATAACGATTCGTTTTCCATATTAAGGACTGTAATTTATTTTAATGTGTGACCTATTTTTTGCCGGTATATTTGAATAAAAATCAAAAAATTATATAAAAATAAAGCATTTCTTGAATGCATTGACTTCGTAAAAATGAAATGTACATTATAATAAACAACATGTTACCAAGTAGATTTAATTTTTAATATAGATTCAATATAAATATTATTACTTCTACATATTTATTTAAAGACATCTATTTACTTAACATTTTTGTTCAACGAAATTAGAAATTAATTTTTTAAGCCTCAGGCATATATGTAATAACAAAGAACGAAGTACAAACTCCAAAGGTACTACAAAGGTACAAACTCAAAATTTTCTCTTTCTTAGAAACTTTTCTATTTGGCAATATATATGTAGTGACAATGCATCAAATGAAATATTATTATAACCTTCAAAAAAAGAAATATAGAAATATAATTCATTGTATTCAATGTTAAATTCAATCTTAAGTAATCTTTCCACTAGAAAGCCTATGCCCTAGGTATAGTACCATTCGCACAGGTAATTACGAAACGTGTATTTTTAGCTTTTTTTAAAAAATTTTAAGCGTTTTGCTCAAAACCAAATTAATTTTTTTTTTAATTCATAAAATAAAAAAAAATCAATATTCATTGAAATATGACACCAAAACTTCAAGTAGCATCATATATTCTAGAAACCAGAATTGTTTCGTTTATCACAAACTATTGAAATCCAAAGTGAAATCCAATCAATTCATTAGTGAAATGGCTTATCCATTCAATGTTTAGCTTATTCGCTAACCTTCATATAATCACATCAATGCATCGCTTTAATTATTTTTCTTATCGTTAAACCGTTAATCATTTCTTACTCAGCGTCGTAGCGGATCATCCCATCAATGCTTTACCACACCTTAAGAATCAGAGCATTGAAAAAATTTATGTACTTTTTAGTTTAGTGTCTTTTAGTGTTTTAGTGTCTTTAATCGTTCCTAAAGAAGGAATTTATCTAGTGTGTTTAGTCCAGCAAAATCAGAACACTTTTAAAGTCACAAAATATACTTATCAGTATATGACGAAGGCATTAAATGATCACTTTGATGTCAAAAACCTTTAATAAATCTCTTTCACTTAAAGAAGTTGAGATATATCACTTTCTTCTAGATTAAAAAGTAAACATTGAATATTAAAGAAAACAAATTTAAGAAACTTATGTTAGTTATTATTATGTGAAGAACATTTTTGTTGGACTATAAAATAGCCCAGTGAGAAAGAAATCACATCGCTCAAGCGCAATTGTTGAAAATCTGCATAAAATATTTATGAGAATTCTTGCCTTAGAAAAAAATAATTATTGTTTTCGCAATTTCTTAGACCGAAAAGAAATGATTTTACTCCATTATAATTTATACGTTATAAAAACTTCTCTATTGTTTTATAGGTGTTTATAATCGTACACGTATCACGTATACGGACTTCATTGGAAACTTCATTTTTATTTGTAAAGACGTTGAAGGTGAGGAATGTGACATGCACACATTCTACATATATTTTTCTTTTGCGAAAATTTAAAACATTACTCCACATTACTTATAATCTACCTTACAGGTATCAGAATACTCATATCAAGAATATTGACAATAGATTTAGTGATCGCAGTTCTAAAATTTTTAAAACAGCGGGTAATAGAATTTTTTGGTGGTTTTTTGAACCAGGAGTATGAAGATAACAATGAATAATACTATAGAATTTATTTATATATTAATTAAATTATAACATAGCTAGTTTTTATAATTTGTTTACAAATGAAATTTTTTAACTTAATTAAAACTATTATACTGTACCATATATAGAGGTTGTATATACAGGTAATGGAGGTTTCCAACAGTACAGAATTGCAACAACAAAATTTAATTTTTTCTACTTACCTTAATTTTCAGTTGACCATACAGCTGTTTCAAGTATAACCAAAAACTCATCAGTGATCTTGAATGTTCAATGAAATATTTCCAAGGGTTGAAGTAGTACCCTCCAGATTTGAAACTTAAAGTCAGCGTTATTTAGCCAACTGACCTAAGCCGTACTTAACTTGTATTGTTATAACTTTAAGTTTTGCTGTGGAAGAACAAAAGCTTATATCAGTTAGAAAATAATTAAATTAAGTAAATTTAGTTGCTTTTAATTGTCAAATTTCAGTAGTATTCTTTTTATTTATTAAATTTAGCTCATTCATGAGGAAATTTAATAATATAATAAATACAAAATTATACAAAATACACATATGTATATATTATTGTTAAACATAACAAAATATTTTTATCACAATAACTTAGAAAATCTCTCTAAGAAAAAAGTGCTTTATATTCTTTTCCATAATAAATAAACAATATTAATAACAGAAAAATTTTCTCCATTATTCTTACTCTATTTGTGCAGTGACTGCAAAGTTTTATTTTCTGATTTCCAAGCAAAAGTACAAATAAATAAGAATTCCCTCATAAGAAATCAAATTCAATAAAATTAATAATGACAGAAATTCCTTATGAAAACGGAATATAAACAACGCCTTTGTGCTCGATTCCACACCATTGAGAAAGATTTATTGTCACAACACACAAAGGATGCAGTAAATTAAAGAGTTATTCGACGTAATTTGTTATGAAAATGTTGAAAAAATAAGCGCAGAGTTGTATTTGTTTTCCCCACTAATGTTCCTTAAGCAAGTTTAATGCTGCCTTGCTTCCACCTCTGTTACATCCCTGCAATATGAAATCAGGACAGACGAAATACATACAATCGAAATGGAGAAGCCTGTTGAGCTATCGGCATACTTAATGCCATACAAACAATATGATGTTCTGTACATGACCTTGACACTTGCATTGAGTGTGTTTACCACGAGCACAAATCTAGCGAGGATATGATAAATGTACTACAAACGAATTCAGAGAATAAATGAGTCCTGTTTTTGGCCCATGAATACCTACGTGCAAAAATGAAGGAGTACTTACATAGCAAATATTCTATATTGTTTGTGTATCGTTTTAATACCATTTGTGAAAATGCTCGGGTCCTGTAATTTTGAACTAACTTAAGTACATGAAATTATGTCGGTCTTCTGGTAAATATTAATACCACATGGGATTGATTCTAATCACGTTTATACTCCCATATATGAGTACCTGAAGGCATATATATATATATTAATTATATTAATTTTTACATTTATTTAACAAATAGGAAATGTGTAGTAATTTTGCTGTTAATGTCGACATAGGTATTTATATTACCACATATTAATTTCGGATTTCAGTTCTGTAAATTGTAAATTAGCTTTTACATAAAAAAGTGATTTTCAAATAAAATTCTTTAATCAGATTTTTCTATTATTGAAGGTAATATATAATATATACTTTAAGGAAGTATATTACTTGTAAATTAATTACTTAATCTAATAGTTTTCAGTTAAAAATATAAGAAAAACTGATTTTAACTTCACACCAATAAAATATAATAAAAATATCATTTATATTTATTTATATATGACTTTTTCCCACCTCATCAAAGAGATGATGCTTTCACTTATATCTTAATAAACTTCTCCTCTACTTCAGTAGGGCCACTTGTTGTACAGTGCGCTGTCCCAACGTTCCACCATATATAAATATCACATCATATATTATAGATATGTAGATAAATAGAAAATGTACTGGCTCCCAGTAGAGTAGAGCACCGTGACTGGTGTAGACTTTTTATTTTTCTCACTGACCAGAAGACAGACTCTAGACTGAACAGAAGACATATCATTTTTTGAATGAAAACCAAAATGTTAGCGTAACCTAAAATCAAATGAAAAAAGATCTGCCAAAACAATCATGAACAGGTTTAAAATAATACGCGCTCTAAATTAAAACGATGTCTTCATATGTAATATAGAGCCAACAATATTGAAAAAATATTGTTTTTATATGGCAGTTTCAAGAAAATCTAGAACCGGCACATAACTTTATACTTGGTGATCTGTTACCAGATGTTAATTCCATAATATGAATATTAAGTTCCATGAATAATGTTACTTGAAAAATTTTTTTTTGCTTAACTGCTACTCGGCTATAAAGATTACGCTTCGGATATGCCTGTTGATTCTTGATTTAGTTTTCTTACAAAAAATTTTATACAATCCAGCATAGCTCTTTCTGTCGGACTGTATAAAATATCAGTACATGTATATATAAGTACAATGTCAAGTTAAATAAACCAATAAACATAAATTATAAAAGAATTTTCACAATAATAAGAAAATTTTAGAAATTGTAATCTTAGGATGTCTTCAGCATTTGGTTGATTTTGAAGAATAAATTTTATAAAAAAAAAAGTTGTTCCTTTTTTAATTTCAATATTATTATCAAAAAAATTATTTACTTGTAAACGTTTTTGATCGTATCTCGTTTTTCTTTAGTGACAATAAAATTACCGATGTTTTCTTTAGTCATAAAAATAAAACAACCAACAATTCTTGCAAAGATTTACTCAGAAAACAATGGTTAAAAAAAATTAGTTAGAAGACGAAATTTTAAAAAACAATTTATTGAAATTATTATTAATATTAACTCAATCTACATAAGGATGAAAACTATTATACCGCTAAAACATAAGTAAGTATTTGAGAATTATAATTTACTTAAATCACGTAGACGTATAAATTATGATACATTAGGTCTGTTCCACGAGCTACTCGTAGTAACTGGTGGCGGAGCAGAACTATTATAGAGCTAGAGTTGTATAAGCAAAACTAAAAACGAGTTTTTGAGTGAACTTACTTTCTAGTAAAATGTGAACTCATATTCACCAAAAATGAAGTTTTAAAGAAATTCATAAATTAAAAATGAATTTGCGGCTACCATGTCAAGTTAAGTTATCTATTTTTTAGAATGTTATCAAAACACTTAATGAATAATGAGTAATTAATATATCTTCTCAACATGACTTTAATGGCCTGAACTGGTTCAGAATTATGCCCACATCACAATGATAATCTCCTTGAAAGTTATGAACAAATAGTACATTATGTTGGTAAATCTTGCAGAAGATCGTAAAGATATAGGAGGGTCACCAATTCATATTACTAGAAATAATATCGAATATCGTTTTATATGCTTAGTATATCGGGTATAAGAAACAACTGCATGCAAAGTTTATACGTATAGAATCTGTGGACTTCTTATAGAGTAGAAATGATACAAACAGCACATTTGCGGTTCTTTGGGACATTTTCAAATAAAAATTCGTTTATTGAAATCCAGTTTTAGTCAACCATAAGCTTTCCTTAAAAAAATATTATCACTTTCGTTAAAAAAATATTATAATATCGATCTCCTGCAGTTGTATCAATTGGAATAAAAAGTTTATAAGCAAATATCCACGTATGTTTAAGAGACAAAAATTTAACATTATTCTTAAAGTTTATTCTTAATTGGCTGTAAAGAGTTCCAGTGATTGTCTAACCAATATTTGCATATTTTATTATCTGTCAGGTATGAATGACAATAAGTAATATATATTAACATGAATCGTAATAATAGTTATTACGATCTAAAAAAGAAAGGCACGTATGGGCTCTGTCCAGTGACATATGCATATACCATAGGTTAGGTTAGGTTAAACCGGCGATCCCAGGGGGATCCACTTAGGCCCATAGGCCCATTGTGATACCGTATTATTTAGAACCCATGGGCTAAAACCATCCAGAACCTTTAACAAAGCTTACGATGCTACATAGAGGGAGTTCTCGAAGTTCGTCAAGATCCTCAAAAAAGAAAGCCCCCAAAAATTTAAGGCGACACCGTGCATGTGCCGGACACGAAGAAAGCAGGTGAGAGGCACTTTCGGCATCCTCACCACAACTGCGGCAAAAATGGTTGAACGGTAGATTCAGTCTCCTAGCATGATTACCTAGAATACAATGACCTGTTAGTATACCTACTACAAGACTGATATCTCTACGGGACAACTCTAAGAGAGATTTCGATTTTCTATTGTTGGTCTGTGGTCACATTGCATACAGATGCCTGCATATCGCAGAGTCTTCCCATCTTTTGTTAAAAAGTTCGGCACAGGAAGAACTCAAAATCAATTTGCATGAAGTCAACGATATGCCCAGATTGTTTAGGTGTTCCGAGTGGTTCCCTGAAGCACCACGTCTGGCTAGCTCGTCTGCTTTACAATTGCCGTAAATATCCCTATGACCGGGAACCCAGATTAGAGAAATATTGAACTGCGTCGACATCTCATTTAGAGATGTGTAGCAGTCAAGGACCGTCCTAGATGTGAATTGGACAGAACTCAAGGACTTTAAAGCAGCTTGACTATCCGATAGTATATATATATTCCTTTCAAGTATATTACCTACTTCTAGACAAGCTAAAGCTTCCTTAATGGCAATTACTTCTGCCTGAAAAAACACTACAGTGATCCGGAAGCCTATAGCAGGAGGATATATTCAGCCCCTCTGAGAAAACTCCACTGCCTACGCCGCTCCCAATCTTTGAGCCATCAGTAAAAATTTGCAGACCCTCACCCAGGGAGGGACCTCCTGACAACCAAGCTTCCCTGGATGGGAATCTAACAATAAATTTTCTATCAAAGTCGAGAATCGGAGAGGTGTAGTCAATGTTATTTGGAGTAGGACTGAAAATATTTAGAATCGAGCCGTGCCCATAGTCACTAGCCTTCCATTGTGAAGTAGCCTTAAGTCTTAGGGCAGATGGCAGTAAGCTGCCAACTGCTTACTGATGATGTCAAGTGGCATTAAATGGAGCATTAGATCTAATGCTATAGATGGTGTTGTACCCAGAGCACCACTTATACAGAGTTCAGCCCTGCGCTGAACCCTGTTCAGTACCGTACAGTACGAAGATTTATCAAGAGCTGTCCACCATATGGCAATGCCATACAGAATGACAGCAGTGTATAGCCATTGAGCGATACGTGGTTGCAGACCCCACCTTTTACCAATAGCCGAAGCAAAGGATCCAGGAAAGTGGGTATCTAGTAATAAATCTAGTGACTCCCTACTGTTATTTGACCAAGTCCCATCCGGTTTTCTTAGCAACTCAGGGACAGATGGATTTTTAGATAGGATTTTGCGTAGTCTAGAGGTTTCAGAGTCCCTACTAATCTCTTGACAATATGATTGCCAACTAGTCCTCTTAGACTTACGTAGTTCTTTCTTATAATTCTGCAGAGAGATCTTGTATTCAGACCAGTCACTCTCATTTCTATTTAGTTTTGCCCTATTAAAAAGTCTCCTGCATTCTTTCCTCAATTGACCTAAGTTTCTATTCCACCAGGGTGGGTTACACTTCCTACTAGGTCGAGTTGAAGGACAGGCAAGGTTAAAAGCTTCATTAAGTATTAAGGTAAGATCTCCTACCTGATCGTCCAGATCATTTATATTCTCTGGCGGATAAAGAGTAGTGTTTGTCAACAGCTCATTTATAGATGATTTGTACTTTGTCCAGTTTGTATTCCTGACATTTCTGAAAGTTTCTAAACTGGGGGTACTTGATTTCTTTAAGTTTATAGAAAATTCTAAAATCATATGGTCTGAAAAAGAGTGTCTAGTGGACACTTTCCATTTTCTTATAAACCCATGTATTTTGGCAGTAGTCACGGTAATGTCTAGAACCTCCTGCCTGTTTTTGGTAACAAAAGTCGGCCTATTACCATCATTACATATAAAGAGATTATTACTAAAAATAAAATCGAAAAGTAACTCACCACGTTCATTCGTGTTTGAGCTGCCCCATATTTCATGGTGAGCATTTGCGTCGCAACCCAAAATGATATCTGCACCAAGTCTCCTAGCGTCAATTGTCAGCTGTTTTAGGCTACTTGATGGCAACTCTTCGTGATCATGAGCCATATATGCAGATACCGCCCATATCTGGCCCCAAGGTCCCTCCATACTTACTGCGGTTAGGTCTTTGTCACTATACTGCGAAAGCATGAGAGCGTTATATACTATTTTATTTATTAATGTGCAGGATCTAGGCTTACCCTTGTTTACCGCATACATTAAGTCAAAGTTTTTAGTCCTGAGTCCGCATACAAGATCCTTGAAAACCCATGGCTCTTGCACCAGGACCATATCAGCCTCGTTGTTGCTGAGGCATTGCAACAAGCTGGCGGACGCAGCCTTGCAGTGGTGCAGGTTAATTTGTAGTACCCGCATCATGATTTGTTTTGGATGTGGTAGTGTGCACCACTGTAACGTCAAGCGCGCTATCTTCTTCAGATTCATTTTCAGAGTTCAAAAGTTCTTCTTCGTCAAAAAGATAGCGCGTACCAATACTCTCTTCAGATGTAATTGAAGGAGCTGGAGAGGACATAGTCACGTCCATATTTATTGAATCAGAAGTGGTAGGCAGTATTTCTACTGGGCCCACTGAGTAAGCGGTAGCAGTTACAATATCGCCCGCTTCCATTATGGTATCAACAGTGCCTTGCGGTGCTGCTGGACCTGTGTCATTAGGTAAGGATTGCTCCTCGTCCTTTTTATATACCCTCATTGTGATGGCTGAGAAACCGTAGTTAATAACACCATTTGATTTCGCCAAAGTGGCCAAGGATGCTTTGTCAATCACAAAACTGACCGACCTATATTTACCCTTGACTTCTTCCAGCTTGGTAATCTTCCACGTTGATGTGTTTAACTGTCGGTTTCCTAACCGAATAAGTTCCAGAATCCGCTGAGGATCGGACTGATGGGCTGGTATCTAGGAACGCGCTCTTGGTCGACTAGGGATTTGCTCCTTAGTAACAACCTTAAGTTTGGCGCCTGGCCATGCCTCACCAATTCTGGAAATGGCTTTGCGAAAAGATCAACAGAACGCTGATCTGCGCAGGCGATAAGTTTCACATGGCCCTGATGCCATCCACTATCACGACAAGTGGGACCGTCTCCAGGAAAGTCCTTCAGGAGATCGACATAAATGTCAAGGAGCTTGAGCTCAATTAAGTCCCACTTAGCAGGTGTAATTGTGCCATCCGGGTCATTTTCATCAATGACTCCCAATATTAAAGAACCCTTCAGCATGTAGCTAAAGGATTTTGCATTTGTGGCGTTGCCACGAAATTTTGCCTTTTTGGCATCAGGTTTTGAAGCTGACTCATCTAATGAGCGCTGTCGCTTCGTAGCAGGTTCCTGCTTGTCCTTCGAGGTATCGAGGACCTGCTTAGCCCAGGCAATCCTGGCCTTCATAGATTCGGATGTAACCGAAATATTGCCGTATCTTTCGAGCAGTCTAGTCGCCGCTTGGCGTTCCTTGTAACTCCTCCTCCCTGGAGGGCCTGACCGAATTAGTGGTCCGGAGCGCGTCGATACGTTTTGTTTATTATTTGGAGGCACCTTTTTATTACCACTGGAAGTCGCGGTAGGTACCTTATTTGGACACTTAGTGTCCGAAGATTTGGAGCTCTGTTTAGCCGAGCTCTCCGCTATAGAATTTTTATTTTTATTAGTTATTGATTCATTCATGTTTAAACCCACGAGTTGCGGAGAAGGGAAGGTCCATCCGGGCAGAGATCCGCAATACCCGGATAAGGCTAAATTACAACCGGAGGGCGCATATACCATATAATTAAAATAAAAGTGTGTGACCTACATATACATATTTGAAATGTCTCTCGATGTTTATTTAGTCACGATGTCTTTTACCAACTCTACTTCTAGGCACTTCTTATGTTCGTTTGTGTAATAGGAGAACACAACAAAGAATATAGTTCATAAAGAGGATATCATATAAACCATTAAGAGAAGGAATATATGATAAAAATATTATGGCTAACAAACGATTCAATATACTTTCAAGTATTAATTAATTTTGCATCTATCATGATAAATGTTGTAAGACTTGACTTAAATAACAACTGATGACATGTTCTCGTTTGTAAGGCTTAAATCTTCAGGACACATATAAATCCATAAATTTGATTAATTTTCGTTCACAACCAATGAAGTATAATTAATTTATTGAATTCTTATAAATTGCATTTTTCATATTAATTTTTTTTTTTTATTGTGAATTGTGAATTTAGTGAAGTGGTTGTATTGAACTTGTTACTGATGTTCTCTGAATTTAATTATGGTCTCTCTTTTTCTGAAAATTTCGAAACTTTATTTATTGTATAAAAAACTAGGTACTAATTCAGTATTCAGAATAGCTCTTATAATACAAAATATATGAACTAAGTAATTAAATAATGAATTGAAAAATAAAGTTGAGTTTACAAAGTTTATGGAAGCTTGAAGCTTGTTCCCTGTGACGTAGGAATTAAATACATATTTGACTGAACTATTACAGAGTTTAGCTGGAACTTCATATTATCGATGCTCAGTTATTGTAAGACGCTGAAAATCTTTAATATCTCTTAAGAATGTGTTTATACGTATATATTCAACAAAGTCGGTTCAAACCAATTTCATAAATTAAATTGTCGTAAGAACGCCACTTAATTTTGCAGTTAAAACTAAATCCTATTATTCAGCAAAATTTTTGTTAATGGCTACATTAGTAATATAAACTCTTAATTGTGTTATGGTGTGAAATAATTGAAACAACAATTTTCAGGAATACTTATACTGCTACTATATTTTTGCGGAATACTATTTTATAGATATGTAGAAAAATAAAAACATGTACGGTGTACTGGCTCCCAGTGAAGTAGAGCACTGTGACTGGTGTTGACTTTTTGTTTTTCTTACTAACCTAAACTGCACAGAAGATATATCATTTTTCTATATAAAACCAGAATGTCAGTGATAATCTAAAATCATATGAAAAAAAGATCTTCCAACCGAATCATATACTCCTGTTTAAGAATATAGCTGACAGTCACAGAAAATGACTAGAGGTCTTACCTGATTTTTAACAGAATCAACTTTTTTTTGCGTAGTCACATCCAGTTTATTGAGATGAAAGAGAAAGTCATGATGACTGGTTCGTAAAACTACCAACAATCTCCTTCTGGTCTTCAGCAAAACCGGACATTCACAGTGTCCGACCTCATGTGTTTTTAAGCAGAGTCGACGTTTTGTTTCCTTGGGCATGCCCATTTGATGAAGATAATTTTAAATAATGCGTGATATATACAGCACACAATAGTCAACTATGATTGACACTCTACGTAAAAGGTTAATACAATGTGAGATACTCCTTTATGTACGAACACTCATACGCAGTGTGTGCCACAAACATTACTAAATATTAACCTGTGGTAAAATAGGTTTGTACGAAATTAACACCTATGCTGTATTAACCTAAAATATCATCCAAGTGTCATAACTTTCTCGAGAATTTATGCTATATTTATGTGAATTACAAACGTATACACAAAAATGGCATCCGATAAGTCACAATCCAAATGGAAACCCCGTGTTTGTGCAGATTTGCGTTAGTTTGCACCTAGCAAAGATGGAACGCACACCCAAACGAATTATGAAAATTGCCATGCAAGCAAATTTCTGCACGAGTGAACCAGCAGGAAAAATCGCTTGTCCTTTGACTTCATTTGCAATCCATACGTCGTTTCAACGCAAAGTGTACGTTTGCGGCTAACAAACACTCATGCAAGTGTCAAGGTCATAAGTGGTATGTTCGCTTGCTTCAGTTAGTTTAGTGTTTACTATGTTCACTGGATAACAGAACACAGTTTTACTCACGTTTTCTTTATGCTGTCTGTGAACATGCAAAGTAAAATTCAATTTGTTTCGGAAAAATATTCGCTGGAATAGTTGTAGCTAAATAAATGCATAAGTTTCATTTTACCACAATTTGTAACCAAATCATATCGATTATTTTTACCCTTAGTACATTTTAATCATAAATCCTTTACAAGGGAACGAAATAAAAAGAAAAGCTCAACAATCTAGAAAAATTAAATCAATTCAGTTGAAATATACAAATAAATAGGAAAAAATAAAATA
>NC_051847.1:151739134-151746233 GCF_002237135.1 Teleopsis dalmanni
ATAAATTTTTTTATATATGTATATAACATTTCTTGTTAAAATGTTTATACCGTAGTGTTCCTTAGTATTGATGGATTATATGGACCATATATATATAAAAAAGATCACAGTCTTGATCAGCAGACTGAGCTAATAGAGTCAGACATATCGCTTGAAGGACACTTAGTTTTAAATTTGTGCAAAATATCTTTATGTGACAGCTGTTATCTACTCAATGCGTAAGCACATTGGCATGAAAGATGAAGAATTTTTTTTTGTAAAATTAGGGCTGCTTCAAAATTGTTGGTATACAGTCAAATCAGTACAAGAGCGTGAAAATTTTCTTCTGCATCTGGACAAACTGATGTTGCCAGATATCAGGATATGAACAAGCTTTAAAAAAAAACTGGGCTACACTTCTTCGTAGGTTCGTGTCTTATTCAATATTACTGTGGTAGACCCAAATTGATAAATCGCAACTAATTTAATTGATGAATCATAACCTCAATTTTGTTATCTTTTTTTTTTTGATAAAATAATTAACTATAAATATGGAATCAACGGCAAAACTATAATCAAGTTTAGAATGGCCCCTATCCTAAATGCTTATAACACATATTTTATAGCGATATACATAACATAGATTTTTTAATTTTTCCAATATATTAAATTTCTAATATATAAATTTTAAACAAAAAAGTAGATAGTTATCTTCCTTATCTTCCTTAAGTATATTGTTCTGTATTTATTTTATTTAAACTTTTTTAAATTTCATTTTGGTGTTCGTGCACATCAAGTTCGCGTATTTTATAGAGTTTATATAAATATTTTTTAATATGGTACTCGGAGTGGGTAATGTAGGGTTGAATTAATAATGCTTTATAAAGTAGTTAGTTACACTGTTTTATAAATTTGTATTCCATTGAGTGCTATAATGATATAGTATCTGGTTATTGAAGTTTAATAAACAAAAAATTGAAATTCGATTTTCAAAATGTGAATGGTATTAAATCATCTATAAACCAAGTGTGAGTTTTTATCTTATATTTCTTATAATATAACTCTTTTCTTGTATTTAATAAATTTTTTTTTTTTTAATTTTTCTATATGCTTGCTTATTTATTATTATTTTAGTATTAATATTTCATGTTATTGTGTAACATATCATATATTTTTAAAATATAATCAAAATTCACTTATTTTATTTTTTCCTATTTATTTGTATATTTCAACTGAATTGATTTAATTTTTCTAGATTATTGAGCTTTTCTTTTTATTTCGTTCCCTTGTAAAGGATTTATGATTAAAATGTACTAAGGGTAAAAATAATCGATATGATTTGGTTACAAATTGTGGTAAAATGTAACTTATGCATTTATTTAGCTACAACTATTCCAGCGAATATTTTTCCAAAACAAATTGAATTTTACTTTGCATGTTCACAGACAGCATAAAGAAAATGTAAGTAAAACTGTGTTCTGTTATCCAGTGAACATAGTAAACACTAAACTAACTGAAGCAAGCGAACATACCACTTATGACCTTGACACTTGCATGAGTGTTTGTTAGCCGCAAACGTACACTTTGCGTTGAAATGACGTATGGATTGCAAATGAAGTCAAAGGACAAGCGATTTTTCCTGCTGGTTCACTCGTGCAGAAATTTGCTTGCATGGCAATTTTCATAATTCGTTTGGGTGTGCGTTCCATCTTTGCTAGGTGCAAACTAACGCAAATCTGCACAAACACGGGGTTTCCATTTGGATTGTGACTTATCGGATGCCGTTTTTGTATATACGTTTGTAATTCACATAAATATAGCATAAATTCTCGAGAAAGTTATGACACTTGGATGATATTTTAGGTTAATACAGCATAGGTGTTAATTTCGTACAAACTAATTTTACCACAGGTTAATATTTAGTAATGTTTGTGGCACAAACTGCGTATGAGTGTTCGTTCAAAAAGAGTATCTCACATTGTATTAACCTTTTACGTAGAGTGTCAATCATAGTTGACTATTGTGTGCTGTATAAATCACGCATTATTTAAAATTATCTTAATCAAATGGACATGCCCAAGGAAACAAAACGTCGACTCTGCTTAAAAACACATGAGGTCGGACACTGTGAATGTCCGGCTTTGCTGTACACCAGAAGGATGACTGGTGTACAGATGACTGGTAGTTTTACGAACCAGTCATCATGACTTTCTTTTTCATCTCAATAAACTGGATGTGACTACGCAAAAAAATATTGATTCTGTTAAAAATCAGGAAAGACCTCTAGTCATTTTCTGTATGACTGTCAGCTATATTCTTAAACAGGAGCATATGATTTAGTTCGAAGATCTTTTTTTCATATGATTTTAGACTATCACTGACATTCTGGTTTTAAATAGAAAAATGATATATCTTCTGTGCAGTTTAGGTTAGTAAGAAAAACAAAAAGTCAACACCAGTCACAGTGCTCTACTCCACTGGGAGCCAGTACACCGTACATTTTAATATCATATATTTTGAATTATAAGAGCTATTCTGAATACTGAATTAGTATATTCAATTTTTGTATACAAAATATATAAAGATGTGTGTGACGTTTGTGATAACGGAAAGCTGTAATTTCTATATTGTGATATATTTGTATTTATTCAAAAATCAAATCGGTTTTTGTCTTTAACATAAACAATAGATTTGTGACACTCTCCATGTAAGTGGGCATACACTTCCTCTGCAGTATATAAATGGTTGCATTGTAGGAGTGCTGCACTACAACGACTTTATACGATACTATATACTTTATTATACAATAAATAAAGTTTCGAAATTTTCAGGAAAAGAGAGATCATAATTAAATTCAGAGAACAGAAGTAACAAATTCAAATCACTTCACTAAATTCACAATTAAAAAAAATAAATTAATATGAAAAATGCAATTTATAAGAATTCAATAAATTAATTATACTTCATTGGTTGTGAACGAACATTATTCAAATTTATGGATTTATATGTGTCCTAAAGATTTAAGCCTTACAAACAAGAACGTGTCATCAGTTGTTATTTAAGTCAAATCTTACAACATTTATCATGATAGATGCAAAATTAATTATTACTTGAAAGTGTATTGAATCGTTTGTTAGCCATAATATTTTTATTATGTATTCCTTCTCTTAATGGTTTATGTGATATCCTCTTTATGAACTATATTCTTTATTGTGTTCTCCTATTACACAAACAAACATCGTCATATAAGAAGTGTCCAGAAGTAGAGTTGGTAAAAGACATCGTAACTAAATAAACGAAATACAAATAAAAATGTCACCGTGATATTGATAAATCACATGCAAAACTTGGTTAGACAATCAGTGGAACTCTTTACAGCCAATTAAGAATAAACTTTAAGTTTAATATTAAATTTCTGTATTTAAAACATGCGTGGATATTTGCTAATAAACTTTTTATTCCAATTGATACAACTGCAGAAGATCGATATTATAATATTTTTTTAACTAAAGTGATTATATTTTTTTAAGGAAAGCTTATGGTTGACTAAAACTGGATTTCAATAAACGAATTTTTATTTGAAAATGTCCCAAAGAACCGCGAATGTGTGCTGTTTGTATCATTTCTACTCTATAAGAAGTCCACAGATTATATATTTATAAAGTTTGCATGCAGTTGTTTCTTATACCCGATATACTAAGCATATGTATAAAACGATATTCGATATTATTTCTAGTAATATGAATTGGTGACCCTCCTATATCTTTACGATCTTCTTACGATCTTCTGCAAGATTTACCAACATAATGTATTATTTGTTCATAACTTTCAAGGAGATTATCATTGTGATGTGGGCATAATTCTGAACCAGTTCAGGCCATTAAAGTCATGTTGAGAAGATATTTTAATTACTCATTACTCATTAAGTGTTTTGATAACATTCTAAAAAATAGATAACTTAACTTGACAAGGTAGCCGCAAATTCATTTTTAATTTATGAATTTCTCTAGAACTTTATTTTTGGTGAATATGAGTTCACATTTTACTAGAAAGTAAGTTCACTCAAAAACTCGTTTTTAGTTTTGCTTATACAACTCTAGCTCTATAATAGTTCTGCTCCACCACCAGTTACTACGAGTAGCTCGTGGAACAGACCTAATGTATCATAATTTATACGTCTACGTGATTTAAGTAAATTATAATTCTCAAATACTTTCTTATGTTTTAACGGTATAATAGTTTTCATCCTTATGTAGATTGAGTTAATATTAATAATAATTTCAATAAATTGTTTTTTAAAATTTCGTCTTCTAACTAATTTTTTTTAACCATTGTTTTCTGAGTAAATCTTTGCAAGAATTGTTAGTTGTTTTATTTTTATGACTAAAGAAAACATCGGTAATTTTATTGTCACTAAAGAAAAACGAGATACAATCAAAAACGTTTACAAGTAAATAATTTTTTTGATAATAATATTGAAATTAAAAAAGGAGTAACTTTTTTTTATTATAAAATGTATTCCTCAAAATCAACCAAATGCTTAAGACATCCTAAAATTACAATTTCTAAAATTTTCTTATTATTGTGAAAATTCCTTTATAATTTAGGCTTATTGGTTTATTTAACTTGATATTGCACATATATATACATGTACTGATATTTGAAACAGTCCGACAGAAAGAGCTATGCTGGATTGTATAAAATTTTCTGTAAGAAAACTAAATCAAGAATCAACAGGCATATCCGAAGCGTAATCTTTATAGCCGAGTAGCAGTTAAGCAAAAAAAAATTTTTCAAGTAACATTATTCATGGAACTTAATATTCATATTATGGAATTAACATCTGGTAACAGATCACCAAGTATAAAGTTATGTGCCGGTTCTAGATTTTCTTGAAACTGCCATATGAAAACAATATTTTTTTAATATTGTTGGCTCTATGTTATATATGAAGACATCGTTTTAATTTAGAGCGCGTATTATTTTAAATCTGTTCATGATTGTTTTGGCAGATCTTTTTTCATTTGATTTTAGGTTACGCTAACATTTTGGTTTTCATTCAAAAAATAATATGTCTTCTGTTTAGTCTACAGTCTAAGTCTTCTGGTCAGTGAGAAAAATAAAAAGTCTACACCAGTCACGGTGCTCTACTCTACTAGGGGCCAGTATCCGCACGTTTTCTATTTATCTACATATCTATAATATATGATGTGATAAAAAATATAGTTGCAGTAATAGTATTCTTAGCTCTATATTATATATCGCTTTAATTTGGAGCGCGTATTGTTTCAAACTTGTTCATTGTACCTTTCTTCTTATAATATAATATAAACGAAATTATATATGTTAAGCTATTAGCCCTATATAATTAAGAAACTAGAATTAACAATAAGAGAAGTTTATTAAGATATAAGGGAAAGCATCATCTCTTTGATGAGGTGGGAAAAAGTCATATAGTATGAAGTTTAAATAATAATGAATGATTGATGTACACCAATAACTTTTGTATGACTTTATACAAGTATACAGAAATTATACCACATGTTACTATTATAATTGAAAATAAATATAAATGTTATTATTTTTTATTATATTTTATTGGTGTGAAGTTAAAATCAATTTTTTTTATATTTTTAACTGAAAGCTATTAGATTAAGTAATTAATTTACAAGTAATATACTTCCTTAAAGTATATATTATATATTACCTTCAATAATGGAAAAATCTGATTATAGAATTTTATTTGAAAATCACTCTTTTATGTAAAAGCTAATTTACAATTTACTGAAATCCGAAACGAATATGTGGTAATATAAATACCTATGTCGATATTAACAGCAAAATTACTACACATTTCCTATTTGTTAAATAAATGTAAATATTAATATAATTAATATATATATATGCCTTCAGATACTCATACATGGGATTATAAACGTGATTAGAACCAATCCCATGTGGTATTAATATTTACCAGAAGACCGACATAATTTCATGTACTTAAGTTAGTTCAAAATTACAGGACCCGAGCATTTTCATAAATGGTATTAAAACGATACACAAACAATATAGAATATTTGCTATGTAAGTACTCCTTCATTTTTGCACGTAGGTATTCATGGGCCAAAAACAGGACTCATTTATTCTCTGAATTCGTTTGTAGTACATTTATCACTTCCTCGCTAGATTTGTGCTCGTGGTAAACACACTCAATGCAAGTGTCAAGGTCATGTACAGAACATTATATTGTTTGTATGGCATTAAGTATGCCGATAGCTCAACAGGCTTCTCCATTTCGATTGTATGTATTCCGTCTGTCCTGATTTCATATTGCAGGGATGTAACAGAGGTGGTAGCAAGGCAGCATTAAACTTACTTAAGGAACATTAGTGGGGTAAACAAATACAACTCTGCGCTTATTTTTTCAACATTTTCATAACAAATTACATCGAATAACTCTTTAATTTACTGCATCCTTTGTGTGTTGTGACAATAAATCTTTCTCAATGGTGTGGAATCGAGCACAAAGGCGTTGTTTATATTCCGTTTTCATAAGGAATTTCTGTCATTATTAATTTTATTGAATTTGATTTCTTATGAGGGAATTCTTATTTATTTGTACTTTTGCTTGGAAATCAGAAAATAAAACTTTGCAGTCACTGCACAAATAAAGTAAGAATAATGGAGAAAATTTTTCTGTTATTAATATTGTTTATTTATTATGGAAAAGAATATAAAGCACTTTTTTCTTAGAGAGATTTTCTAAGTTATTGTCATAAAAATATTTTGTTATGTTTAACATTAATATATACATATGTGTGTTTTGTATAATTTTGTATTTATTATATTATTAAATTTCCTCATGAATGAGCTAAATTTAATAAATAAAAAGAATACTACTGAAATTTGACAATTAAAAGCAACTTAATTTACTTAATTCAATTATTCTCTAACTGATATAAGCTCTTGTTCTTCCACAGCAAAATTTCAAGTTATAACAATACAAGTTAAGTACGACTTAGTTCAGTTGGCTAAATAACGCTGACTTTAAGCTTCAAATCTGGAGGGTACTACTACAACCCTTGGGAATATTTCATTGAACATTCAAGATCACTGATGA
>NC_051847.1:151746333-151747790 GCF_002237135.1 Teleopsis dalmanni
AATAACTTAGGAACTAATGGGCGGATCACGCCCATTTTTTGCATAGAGTTGTGTTGCTATATAAGTCACGTATATATGTAGTCCAATAAGTGCAAAAAGTATTTTTAACGATAATAAATGATTTAATATGAAAATTTTGTATGGGGAGTGGGTGTGACAGTGGGCGGAAAACCTTAAAAAAATGTTGAAATCTAGATAATAACATAAGTTTTCCGGACACCAACATTCAGCTTTCTACCTATCATAGTTTTTAAGTAATCTTGGGACCACGGTAAAATCCCCATGTTTGGGCAAAAATTTCGGGTAGTTCCGGTAGACCGATTGGGCTTAAATTAGATTTAAAAGAAAGATCAACTCAAAAACTATATTTTACGAAAATTTCATATCAATATCTCTACTGGTTCCGAAAATATCGAATTATGACCGCCTAATTTTGTGTTTTGTCACACTGTGCAGCGTCTTCTACCCATATGGGGTTTACGACATTTTCTCAATGCATCACAAAAATCTTGATAAACGTAAACACATCATTATTATTCTTTTTTGTGTAGAGGATATTAAAATTTATTTAGAAAATGATTTCGTTTACTACAAACAAAACTTAATTATTTAATTAATTTAACTAATTTATTTTATTGCAGCTGTTGTCCAAACGAAATAAATGTTAGAGTATATAGGTATATGTTAAGTTTTCGCAGATATTTATAACGTAACGTAACTGTACTGCAGATGGCATAGACAACTATTAAATTAATAAATTTTAAACTATTCAAAAGTTTTGAAATAACACTAAAAAATTAATGTTTCAAAGAGTCAATTTAATTGACCACATAATATTTTTCAGAAAAATGCCAAGTTTTCCAAATATTTTAAAGTTTTTTTGAATAAAATCAAATGTAATTATTTGTAATAATTCATGCAATTTATTTAATAAATAAAAAATTATATTCAATTATTAGTACATAGTTAATAAAACGTAGTGAATACATTCACATGAAAGGTATCTTTGCTTAAAAATCTTAATTGCACATAATTGAAAATAATTTTAATACGAGTTCAAAAAAGTAAATTATTTATTCAATAGTTGTTTTTTTACTTTAATCCAAATTTCAACAAAAATATCAATTTATGATTTTTTATCTAATTTCATAGTCACACAAGAAAAATTGAGTAAAATAACCAAAACCATTATTTTAAATTAACTCAGTTAAATTCATTATAATTCATATTTCTATTATTTATTTTGCACTTCCAAATCCGGATGACAACAGCTGTAATCGCGGTTTTTAGCCAAAATTTAATTTAACACTAAAATGCCACATGAAACATTTCACATAATTGTTTATTTCAGAAAACTCAAAAAATTTCGATGGAAAAAGTTGTAAATATTTTGAAGATGACATTTTAGTTTGTTGTATCTCAGCAATAAAATAGGAACGACATGGTTTCACATGGTT
>NC_051847.1:151747890-151756796 GCF_002237135.1 Teleopsis dalmanni
AAAACATAAACTTTATTAATTAGCGCATTCATCAATTTTAATAACATTTTAACCCCACAAAACCGCAGCAGAAATCAACGCAACTCATGCGTGTTTGAATCAAAGTCCTTATTTTTATACCTCATCATGATTTTGTGTTGATTTTGTGAAACATGAAAAGAAATTTTGACAAGACAGCTCGGTATCCAACTAAGGTTGGATACCGAAATTTATAAAAAAATATATATATTTTTGCTTGAGTTGGCCTTAAACAACAATAATATTTAAAAGAAGAATAAGCCTAAATGAGACAGCTCGTTGAATGCGCAGGAATAATACAATATTTCGTTTGAGTTAAAAGCCAAAAACAAATAAAATTAATGTAACAAATTTTAGGCTGAATTTCCCAGGACACTACGGTTAAGTTGTAACAAAAAGAAACTAAAGTTTTTACACACTCCCACATAACAACACGAATCCGATACGAAACTAAGAAAGGATTTGATGTTGCAAGCACTTGTAGGAGTGGGCTTGAGGTTATTTTTGTACAAAGGATTATTTCGTCTCGACCGAACATGCAATTAATTATAAGCTTAAGGCCTTGGACCCTTTTTTTGGCAAAACATAGAAGTATTCATTGTTATTATGCTTGTTTCCGTTTTTTGTTATATTTTGTTAACAAAAACTACTTTTACTACTATAAAGAAAAATGGCAAACTATAAAATAAAATTACAACAAAATACTATACCATATTCGTAATATGAAACAAAACAACGGACATGTGTATCCTAAAAACTTGAAAGATAATAACCTTAGCATAGATACACACAACTAAATGCATATCAAAGTTAAAACGTACCCAGGCTTTTATGAACACACACACAAACAAAATGAAAGCATATATCTTTAGGTATTAACAGACATATCTACATTAAAGTTTATTGTTCGGTATGGGTCATAAAAAGGAAGAACTATTATTTATTTCGGAAAGTTTAAGGCAACATCATTATCTTTTCTGTACACTACTACCACCTAGTAATGGTACGTGTTTGTGCTGCCCACAACAATGGCAACACTGAAGACAATTTCCAAGTAGGTGTGTTTGTGTTGAGCTTCGCAGTTTCACCCCTAACAAAGCCAAAAACTTTATCACTAGCTTGACTATTTTCTTATAAGTAAATCTCTTTACATATCTACACCCACATTTACATATGAATGGTTCAACTTTTTCAACAAAGCAACCCTCAAACCTTCTGCATCTCAAAATTCGAAGTAAAAATATTCTGATTCCAAGCATTTAAAGTTGGGATAGCCTTTTTCTTACACTTCTGGACACCCTCGCAGTTGAATGGATTATTTCAAAGTTTTTATGGCAACTTGAGGCAAATTTCTGATAATTACTGTTTCTACCCTAATAGTTGGAATTTTATTTGAGGAAAAATAAAATTCTAAGATAAGAAGTTTTGTAAGCAGATTTTCAAAAATGGATTGAGAAGTCAAGCACTTAAACTTTTAAAAATCTAAAGTTATAGTCGAATAAAACGCTGATTATACTGTAAGGTTTTTTCTTTATAGTTTATATAAGAAAAAGAGATTATTTTATATTAAATTAAATTCAAGTAAAAGATACATAATATTCCAAATAAGGTTTTTATGACATATTTGAATTGATTAAAAATTAAGCAATAGAATTCTCCAACCATAATCTTGTATTACTTTATTTCTATTTCAACAAACAAAAAAGAAATTTATTTTTAAAAAGTGATTAAAGACAGAATCTTTGGTATTCTTATTAGCTTCGCGGATATAAAATACTCTTTTAGGATGTCTAATGAAGCCACAGTTTTTCAGGCTAAAGTCTTAGCATTCTTCACCAATGTCGATTAATTACAAGGATAGATGTAAAGTTTCAATTTTATTGACAGCTAAGCGGCAATTAAATCTTTTCAATTCTTCACAATTGAAAAAATTTTCATTCATTCTAAGGAAAACTAAGATTTTGTAGAGTTTCTTTACGTTTTAAATCTTTAAATTATAACAAAGATAATGATAAATCAACTCACGAACATCTCTCCTATATGGGTTTCCGGCCATAAAAACATTTTGGAAATGAAATGGTAAACATTTTAATCCATCTTGGAGTTTCTATAGACGTCTCCATTAAGGTACCGGTAAATGTTTGCGCAGACCCCATTAAGAGCAGTTCAATCTTCCAATTTAAAATAAAAATAAGTAAGAGAATATAAGTAAATAATAATTAGTTTAAATAAGCTCGCAAACATCATCTCAGTTTTGGTAAACCGAAGCAACAGATTTTAAGAAAAATCCTTTCTTGACAATCTGTCAGAGAGTTTATCAGTAAGAACGAAAGATTTATTGAACCATATAAATTCAACTAACTGAATCTAGTTTACCTACAAGCTTCCCATGTTATTTTACGTAGCATTCTTCGCCACGCAAAGACCTAATACTACGGTACTCAAAAGCACAACGTCTTAATACAAAGCGTCAAGCGACGCCCCATTGGAATAGCCTGTTCTATTCCACCGGTACCAATGAAGATAGTGTGTTAGTCAAATCTTCCATCTTGGTTAGGTACGAAGCCTATCTAAAATTTCTGCTACAATGTGGCCTGTAGCACCCGGTGATGAATACGCAACTCCACGCTGAATGAATGATAAAACAAATATCTGATCATTCTTCCCGCGTAGATTTGGGTATTAAGCACAGCCACTACGAGTCCAACCTCATATGGTCAGAACAGCAGAAACTGTAGGCTTTTCTGTCCTACCGTAGTACCAGAATGTCACCTGTGGTCAGGCGTCGCTAGTGCAGTCCTTACTCACTACCATTTACACTCCATAACACAAGTGCCAGATTGGCTCTAAGCCGGATTGGATTTTAGTCGCCGCTTACGACCGGCTATCCTAACCGCGGAAGAATGCTGTCCTCACATTCCGCAGGGGATCTAGTTTACCTACAGTAGTTTCTTGCGTGAAATATTGTCTTTACACGAAACCTAATTGCAAATTATGTGAGGCGAAGGGGTATCTGCCGTTTAGCTAATGCCAGCAACCAACCAGTGATACAGCTATTCAATTCAACATTGTAAGATATTTAAATTTGTTTAAATAATAAAACGAAATAAAATAAATTAATATTACGAATAAAGCAATAAAATAAAACAATTAACTTAATCCTTTTTAAAGTGCTTTGATTTTTTATCAAGATGTTATTTTAAGAAAATTAAATACGCAAAATAAATAAGAAACTGTGGCTTCGGTTCAATCGATACTTTAATACCCTTCATACACACAATTTAGAAAAAAAAATTTTTTATTATTTAATAATTTTTTCTTAAACATTTACAAATATAAATTAATTTTATATAGATCCATCGCATTATGTGATAGATAAAATAAATTTACTTTTCTATACTTTTTCTTAAATTATATATAAAGAAGTTGGCATTAAAATTCAAAGAAATTGTAGTTATCATAAACTTATATAAATTATTGTTACTTTATTATTCGTTTATTTATTTATATTATTTTCTTAGTAAAGTTATTAATAACTTGAAAAAATATCTTTAATTTTTCGAGATAAATATTTTTTAATTTGACTAATGTATACATAACAAGTATTTTGCATTTAAGTTAGATGATACGATTAAAGCAACATATTTACATACACAGCATTCGGTGTATTTAAAAATAAAAATAATTTTTTCCAACTACGATACATCAAAACTTGAAACAAATGAAAAATATTTATTATTTTTTTGAAATCTTGCAAACAAGAGATATTTTTTTATTTAGACAAATTCCTTAAAAATAAAATAAACAACCCTTTATTCTATCCTGCAGCATCTCCCGTTTACCATCCATGCCTAACGTTAGAACGGTCATTCAGGTCAATTTTAAGAAAATTTTCTCACATTCATTTAGAAAATCTCATTTTAAACCACTTTAATTGCTTCCATGGGACTGAGCATGAGAAATAATTCTTTATATGAAAGTTAAAAATAGACAATAACAATTTTTCAAACCCAAAATTAAATATAGGATGATAAAATAATTTAATGAAAAAAACACTAACATATATACATGCCAAAAGATTTTTGATACTCCGTAAAGAAATCTTTAATGAATATAATGCGTCAATGTAATATACAAATATATAAATATATATATAAATATATATATAAATATATACAGTTTATATATGTAGAACCCAATAAAAACTATATCTTATAAATGATTTTTAATTTTACTTCCTGTTATCAAAAAAATTGCAGTTACACTTATCAGGTATAACTCATCAGTTGTTGTAACCAACAACATATTACCATACGTACTCCATCTAGTAGTTAAGGAAATACACATAGTTTTAAATAAAAAACCATTCAGCATAATGATCTACAATAGCAATCGAGTTTTTTACAAAATCTGGTTTACTAGACTGAATCTTAAAGCAAAGGATTATCATACAACAGAATTATCATACTACACCACACCTAATGATATCACAATGGGCCATTATTTGAGCTTAAGTAGGCTTTGTTGCACAAAAATGCCACTCCAACCAACACCTAATAAAGGTAATCTATAATTGGACGCTTCAATACTTCCCGCTTATGGCACCATCCTTTAGACACTATACTGTTGAAATCATATCTCTTTTAAATCCGTTTCTTTAAGTTTACTCCAAATAAGTCGGCAATAATTTCTTTTGTAGCTATCCGAGTTGACGGTGTCTTACATTCTCTATTTTCAAAGGAGTAAGAATCTATCAAACTTATAGCCCAAGTGTCATTTCATTTCATTTTTAAATTTTGCAGATGCAAAGGTCTGTCAACAGTTACTTATGGATTTTACTGCCTTAGAGATGTCAATTCTGCTTTTTGACATATCGGATTATCTAAAAAACTATTGCTTAAGATTAATAAATTAAATAAAATTCAATTTATAATTAAATGTTAAACTTTTCTTACACATTTTCTTGCAATTTTCTTGCTTTTATGTACCAAATTACCCAATTACTAAGTAAAATCTAAATACCACTTATATTTGATGATTTGAATAAAAGCTTTGCTTAATAACTATCACTGAACTAACTAAATATCAGTGCCGGACTAGAACTACGAAATTACTGACTTTTTATAATCTATAACTGCTTTAATTATTGTTATTTTAATGATATTAAATAAAATAAAATAAATAATCTTTAACTAACACGGTCTAAATAACTTTTTGGTACCTGTGATACCAGGATTTTATGAACCGATCAAAAAAAAAACTTAGAATCATTACAGGAACCCTAACAGGGAACAGTAACCTAAAATATCACCTTACAAGACTAGGTACACTTACGGATGCAAACTGTAGATTATGCGAAGATAATAAAAAGTCAGCGACAGACTCCTGAGAATGTATATTCTTACGGTATAGGCAATAAAACTTTGTAAAGTAGGTTCTATACTACTTTTCATTCAGGTGACAGGGTTTACAGAACTGTTCTAAACGCAGACGGGGTACAATAGACGAGACGGTCGCAGTGCCACATCCTTTAACAATAATAATAATATTCTACTATTCAACGTTATATATATATTATATTTCGAGGTCTATGTGCGGCTTATTGCCTATAATTCTTTAGTGTAACCAAATGGAGCCAAAGCTAATACTGATTTATTGTAAGCAAAATGTAGGATTCTACGCTTTTAAGTATTGCTTCAAACTCCATACCTATCAATTTTGATATATTATTATTTCATAAATTAGAACTTAATTTAATGGAAAATAAGTGATAAATCTTTGTGATAAATTGTTAGATTTTTGTGAAATTTTATAATAAAACTATGATTAAATAATATTTCTATTTTGCTCGAAACTAATAATTCATTCAGTTTTTCTAATATTGTACAAAATCCCTACCTATCACTTGAAAGTGCATTAAATCTTGATTAAAATTCAATATGAAAAGGAGTCCTTTTTCTATTTGCATACTAAAAACTTCAAGGAAATTTTAATTAAACATGCTCAATTCAATTTTTGATTTATAACCTTCAAAGCCAGACACTCATACTCGATATTGCATATTCCGTATTCCATAGTCCATATTCCATATTCCATATCAACTAAAATACTATAGTATATATAACTATATAACAACTACAACAAATACAATATACAATTTATATACAATATATTTTGCTGTAATCAGAGTGAGATCAGAAGGAAAGCATTTAGCATGTTTGCAACAAATTGAAAATGGCAATGTCAGCTTAAGTGACTGGTGCGACGATAATTGCAAATAAATGACTAAAGACAGAATTCGATAAAAACATTTTAAGTGAGTGTGTGTGTACGTACTCGTATCTTCATGAAAGTGTAGATACATATGTGTTAACTGCACATATACTACACACTACACACTATAAATATGAAACAATATTAAGAGCACGGTAGCATGAAATATTTGAATATTCTTTGAATTTTATAAATACAAGCGAAGCTGCGGGCATGAGGCATAACTCAACATTTGCCATTCACACAAGAAAAGGCAACCAACCGAAATGTTTCGTAGTTGGAGGAATCCACTATACGGGTGTACATGCATAATGCATAATGGACAACTCCTTACTTTTGCACATTTTATGGAAAACCACAAGAGCTCCATCTTCATGTACAACTTGAGACCATCAACAAGATACAAAATATTTTACATGTACGACTACTGGTCAAGAGTGGAAGACTGGGCCATACAACTTACCCACAAGCAGTTTTCGAGCAAAAAAACCAAAAACTTAATAGAGCAAAGTACGAAAATGCAGGCAAATTTCTTCTTCATACTTGGCACTGAAGTGAAGTCCATGTACGAGTTTGTTTCTAAAATTTTAGTATAAAATATTTTTAAGTTTTTTGTGGTATGATAAAATATTATAGAACATACATATATTTACATATCCATATATAAGTCTGTACATATTTTCATATATATATATATTCTCAAGTCAAATATGTGTACAATAGAAAAACTTTCTTAAAATTTCTAATGAATTCGAAATAGTACAACAAAAATACCAGTATAACTTAGCACAGCACCCTCTGCGAGGTCTATAATAGTGGTGAAGGTACTTCTCTTCTGACAGTCGGATGAGTGTGTGTATTGACACGTATATTGCTGGTATGCGAGTCTGTACTCGTATATGCTACTTCTATGAAACACCACCACTCCAATTCAAACATTTAGATGCTGTCAGGCAGAAATTATAAATGAAAATTCCTACAAGAACATTTTCTATACGTGACAGAGAAACTTTTCTTACCAACCATGCCAAGCTAAGCCAAGCCAATAACAGTTTTTACTTTCTTGCCCCTTCTGGAAGGGAAGTTACTTCATATCCAACTATTTTGGCATTTGTATGCTGACGATTTGATAGTGGGCAGCTGCTTGAGTGGGTTTTTGTTAGATTGCGATAAATAATTTTCATTTATTTATTTTATTTTTCTGGTGAACAAGATATTTCCTTGCATATGACATAAGTATACATTTTTTTTATAAATTTATTTATATCATTTTCAGTATTTTTTTAGTTTTTTGCCATTTTGAAAATAATTGAATTATTTTTTTTCCCATGGTCTTATAATAATCTACTTGCTTTTATTATTAACTTTCTATGTATCTAAATAAAAGTTCTTATTTACTGCATAAAGCATATAAAAATTAAGCAATTATTCTGAAGCATTTCCTGAATGACTTTAATATAGCAGCACTTTTTTACAAAAACCGATATTAAATCAAGTGGCTTTATCTTTGGCTAACTCGGTCAAGTGCTCCATCAGTTTTTGGTAGAAAAGTTTTTAACACAGGTTTTTCTTCTTCTTTTAGTTTTGAATTAGAACATTTGTAAAATATTTTTGGTTTTGAGAAAAAGATAACGTTTTGTAATACCAGTATGAACTAATTTTATTTGAGGCACATTAGTTACAATATAAAATTTTAATTTTTAATTTAGAATTATTTGTCCTATGTTAAGAAAGGTTTTTAAACACAAAGAGGTTTCAACACATAAACTACAATAATAATAATATATTAAGCATACGTTCCGTAAAATATTAATTTTAATTTCTAATTAGACATTTTATATGCTCTGACGAAAAATCCATTTCGAATAGAAAATGAGGTAATAGTTGGATTATTTTCAAACCCAAAGAATTTTTAATGACGTAAGTTCTTGAGCTTACCATACATTTTTTCCAAATATTAATAAATGTAAATCATAAGTGGTCTTCAAAACAATTATTGGTTTAATCATTCATTTAAAACATCATTTTTGGACTTCAAATGCCAAAAATTGTACCGTATTAAATTAGAACCGTGGACCCATGACTTACTACATAAAGCCAACAAAGTACGTTAGCTTTATTAAAATTAAAAAATTTTTTCAATTTTTGTTGTTTACTTATAAATAACTATTGTATTTACTATATTATCAATTAGAAGTAACGCATAAACTACAGCTATATAAATTAACTTAATCATTGTAATCAAACTGTTATTAATAGAAAATATTTTAAAATGAAACCATAAAATAAATAATATTTATATATTTAAAAAAAATGTATCTATTGTTGTAAACATATACTTTAATTTGGTTTTAAATAATAAATTCAAAAATCGCCTTAGCTTGACAATGCTATTGATTAAATGATAAACTTTTCAAAAAATCATAAGTACTCATTATTTTATGACCAAACGATTTTTAATACAGTGTTTTCACAGACAAATTGGTCAATTGTCTGCAATAGTTAAAAATAAAAATTAAAAAAAAAAAAAGAAACAAATTATTTTATAATAATTTTTATTTAATCAATATTTCGACTTTCGTCTCAAGTCATCATCAGATGATGACTATGATACA
>NC_051847.1:151756896-151760166 GCF_002237135.1 Teleopsis dalmanni
TTTTTAATAATAATCTGCTTTAATATTAAGTCGAACTCATGCTATATTTTATAAATTTATAGCATGCGATAATTATTTATCACTTCTGCGATTTCATTCCACTTCAAGTGGCAGTTCATACGGTGCGCATTTGCTATGCTTCCTTAATCCCTTTTCGGTGTGTACGTACACATTTCCTTTATTAACATAAAAAACTTATAAATTTTCCTTAACGTATCAGGCACAAGGGTTGGTTTCTTATTGTATTAATAAAATTTGTGCATATAAAATGGTGGCATTTTCTTATTAGAATGTCGTCTTAATAAATGCAGGCAGGATGTGTTCGGCTGCTGTCTAGCACAGTTTAGGGGTGAGTTTTTGATTTCGAAATTTGCTTACTATATGCGGGCATAAAATAACTGCTGCTATTTTTATTATTTGTGTGTTTTTTATATTGTCTTTGTTGCTGTTGCTGTTGTTGTTGTTGTTGTTCTCGTAATGATTGTTGCTATAACAACCACGCCTAATACCTACTTGTGGCATCCTATTTTGACACATGCCTGTATGGTGAACTACTAGTGGCGGATACTTGTGTGTGCTAGGATTTTTCATAAATTTCGTGGTGGTACTGTACTTTGTCTTGTTCAACATTTTAAGATTTTGTTGATGTGTTATCCTTACTGGTCTTTGCAATTTTGAAATTTAAAATTTGAATATTGATTTTATTTTTTAAAGGATTATGAACGAACTTCCTGTGGATATGACTACGAAGAGTTGTGTGGTTAATGGGTGATTTTGGACATGTCATTTCTTATTAATTACTTTGACTTTGACATAGGGTATAGCTTTATAGGTTTTTATTAAGAATTTGCATTTAGATAAAATATTTTCGAATTTGAATTTGACATAAAAGTAAGGAAGAACAATGACAATTTTACTATCCATTTTACTACTACTTTTAAAATCCATAAATATTTTTATTTGAGTTACAGTTTGAGAATAGATTAAAATGTCTAACAGTATTAATTTCTTTATATGTAAATAAAATATATATTCATATATCTTTATCTTTATATATAAAACTTTTTACTAAGTATACAAGGAACTGTTAGTTGATATATTGAATTAATTTTAATTATTTACTAACATTTATAATATTTGCTTTGGAAATTAATAACAATAGTTACAAAATTTGTAAATTATACAAAATAATCAGTAATCATAATGAGATCTTTTCGTTTTTTATTTTTTTTTCGTTTGAATTATAAACATTAAAAGTATATACGTAATAATGCCTCGTTACCACTATAATTTGTTACAACAAAACTAATGGGTACTTTCTCTTTGATCCCATCATATATTTTCACCAAGAGATATTAAAACACCTACTCTGAATTAAATGACAATTAAATCATGTGATTTTTTGCAATGAAGATGTCGGAGTAGGTCTGTGGTATTTGAAAGCATGCTAATCTCTTCGTTTAGCTTTTAAGTAGCCTCTGGAGACTCTTAGAACAACCTTCACTTCTCCTTTAATTCCGATGTTAAGATGTTGAAATTTTAAGATATCGATATCAACATAACGAACACGTCATGGATTATGAACAATATTACGAAGAATTTTATTTTGATGCTGATTTCTGAATCGAATTCGCTTTGAAAGTAAATTTAATTTCAGAACTTCAATAATAAAGTTGTTTAATACTAATTAGCGGTAATGTCTTGGAAAATTGTTTCGAACATCGATAAGTTTTCAGATGTAGAAGCTATTAGCAGTTAAATATATGAATATGTATGTAACAAATTCCTTTTCGTGTGAAGGACGTTAATATAAATTAATAATTAATTTAATAAAACAAGGACGGTTAAGTGCTATTATTTCGGAAGCCAAAGTAAAAGTGTACGAGCTTTGCTTATAGAGTTGAGAGCTACGAAGGTCACACGGGACATTTCCAGACAAACATGTTTGGTAGCAATCAGGCAATCGAATAATATTGCATAATTATGTCGTAAATAAAACTAAGCGCTGGTGCCGGACTTGAGAGGCCACGGGAGTTAACTTATATACTTTATATAGTACAAAGTGATCTATGATTTAAAATACTCTGGTATGTTCCTTTGACTGCAAGTGTAAAAACTGTTATTTGATATATAGATATTTCATATTATTATATAATGTACTTAATGTACTTTATAATAATATTCATAGGTAGGTTTATTCTCATTGTTGGAATCGTAAAAATTTTGCGAAAATCTACTCTCGAAGCTGTTCCGAAGTGAAAATGGAGTCAAGTCTGATTTGAACTAGTTCATAATTATATTGAATTTATTGAAGTATGGAAGTCGTAATATTTCCAGTTGATATCAGAGTCTGCGTTTACCTTGAAGCTTTTTTTACATTTTTAATACACTCTTTTGATAGTTTTTTGGTTTCTGAAATGTAGTGTTGAATCATATTTCATTGATAGATAATAATCTGAAAAAATAGTTAATCTTATTTTCTTTAAATTGTTTCAACAGAGCTTTAATTTTATTTACGAAATAATTTTTTCTATTCAAAACCACTATACCTTCTGATCAAAAAAGAACGAGAGGCTTATTTTTGAATTCCCGCACTTATCCAATCGGTAAATTTTTTTTATTTTCACGCTGGCAACACTATTATACACATTCTGTCAAAGTTTAACGCATATCGTACGATTAGTTTTTGTTTGGCGTCTATACAAAAAGTCGAAAAAATTTTGTTGGGCGATTTTTATAATGGATCAAAAATTAGAACAACGTGCGTGCATCAAATTTTGTGCTGCAAATGGACTCAAGTGTGCCGAAACTGTTAAAAAAATGTTAAAAAAAGCCTTTGGTAAAAAGTTCAAAGAAGGTCGTACAAGCTTGGACCATGATGAGATCCCTGGCCGCCCAACAATTTCTGTTACTGAAGAACACATTGAATCGGCGAAGCAGATCGTGTTGGAAAATTTGTGAGCCGATTAGAGAGATTGCAGTGTTGTTGGACATCTCGGCCGAACAAAAAAAAAACTAAAATCTAATTTAATCTAAAATCTTTCATCTAATTTGAATTCTGTATACATTATTTTAGACATTTATGAATTTAATCACAGTAGGATACTTATTTTTACCCATTTAAATAATTATCTAAAGTTGACCGATTAAAAACATTAAAAAAAATTATCCTAAAAGTAAAAACAACAGATATTTGTAGGTTTGTGCTTTAAGGTACTTTTCATTAAATACAAAAAATAACCTGGCTCTCTACTATATATTCTTCATGTT
>NC_051847.1:151760266-151763394 GCF_002237135.1 Teleopsis dalmanni
AGGAGCGTGTAACCATTCCGAGATTTGATAACGTGGTGTTGGTAAGTCTGTCTGTTTTCGCAAATAATTTCAGGGCTCTATCCTTTATGTATTTTTTGATGGGATCAATCTTGAGGTTTTTTGGTTATTACAAGCAATTATTTTTGTTAAAATAGATAAGGTAATGATAGATTGAATAAAAGCAATTTTTTTTTGTCTCTTTTAATTTTCTTAATTTTATCCAATAAGGTATTTATCCTTATCCCTACATTATAATACAAATCAATTCCCTATATAAATAAATAAATAATAAAATAAATTATATAGTGCTTAATAAGGAGGGGTGTACGCTCCACAAAGGTCAATTTTGCTGTTAAGTGGGCAACTAGACATTAGCTGTAAATAGACTCTTTGAAATGGAAAAAAGGGTAAATAGAGTGTCTCGTCGAAAGTCCGTTTGTAAGGGAGATAAATGATATAGTTATGGCTATAGTTATATGTATATAGTTATGTAGTTGTATAGTTATGAATGGACTACTTGCAGTTGGTATCCTTTAGAACATTTATTTATTTATTTGTTGATATGGGCAGACACTTCTAAATATCTTCTTTAAGATGTGTAGACTTAAATGTGATACGTCTGACTGGTACATCGAATGGGTATTATATCCAATGATTATTGTTATAGGTATAGTAATAAGAAGAGATAGGAGACCGTAAAATAGTTTTTCTTTATCTCTATCTATAGTAAAAAGAAAAGTTATTATCATCTGGGGGACATCTCGTGAGTGCCAAAGTTTCTTTATCTAAGTAATTGTGGATCTCTCTATCAAAACCATGGTTACATGAAGATTGAATTATTTTTGGGTTCCTACTGGGATAATGTGATATCACAGGTGTGCACAAATACTTTGAGTGCCAAAGTTTCTTTATCTAAGTAATTGTGGATCTCTCTATCAAAACCATGGTTACATGAAGATTGAATTATTTTTGGGTTCCTACTGGGATAATGTGATATCACAGGTGTGCACAAATACTTTACTTTTTATTTATCCATAATAAAAAAAAAGGTAATATTGGATTGTTATAAGAGGGGGACATTCCATGAGTTTCCAAACTTTCGTTATCTCAGCTACTGAGGTTTGTTATATCAAAATAATGGTTAGGTCAAGGTTGAATGATCTTTGGTTCCTACTGATATCATGCCAACTCAGAAAGTCGACGACTGCATTTCACCTAACTATCTACCCATTGATCTCACTATACTCTCAGTACGTTATGAATATCTTCACAAACTTTAGTTTATCATTAGGTTATTATATATTCATACTAGTATGAAAGGTTAAAAAATAGTTTATTATTCATATTAACCAATGACTATACTAATTGTCTCTAAGTTCTATTTAATGGAAGCTGTATATAAAAAACAAAATTAAAAACAAAAAATAAAATAAATTATTAAAAAAAAATAATAAAAATTTGTTTATAATTTTTTTAATGTTTTTAGAAAACAACTTCCTGCACATGCAGCTTACAAAAAAATATGTAAGATACGATTACGTGGAGCTCGACAAAGGCTAGCGAATTTTTGTGCTAATCTAAGCGTTACTAGCGACGAGATGAAAATTAGAATATTTCGAGATACGCGAAACGACGTAACGCTTCAATGCCTGCTTTTGGACGCAGCGTCGCAGGGTGGCACTGTGCAGGGCAATACACGAGAACGGCCGGTAATGTACCTGTTTTGTGTTTGAGAATAACCACTTCCGTGCATCCGGTCTGTTCCGTTCGCGCAATTCTATCTCATAAATTTGAGTAAAAATAAAGCAAAGCGAAAGTTTGCTTTCGTACATAACCTCGTACGAGTATATAAGTAATGTATGTGTGGTGTGTGGTGTATGGTGCGCGTATCTAACAGATACATGGTCGATCTCAATTCGAAATAAATTACACTTGATTGCCATTTGCTGTTGGCTGTTGACTGTCGTTGTTCGGCGTTATTATTATTGCTATTATTTTTTATAGGTTTTTTCAGTGCTTTATCCAAAATAACAATACAATACAATCTACAAGTCATTTGCTCACTTAATTTCTCAAACCAATGCGCTGCGCCGAAACGACACGGCCCAGCTCGGCCCGTTCGCTTGTCTCGTACGCTGGACGTTAAGTATCAGTAAAGCGCGATTTTCATGTATCTTGATTTCGGTTGCCGCATTCCGATACGCCACTCCACGGCACTGTTCGCCCATTGTAGGCCCGGTATGGCGCACTACTTCGCTGCAGATTCTAAATGCTCAACGAGGCGTGCAACTTGGAGATCACCAGCGAGACAATTTTAGACAATTTCACAGATACGCGTTCTCGCCGTCGTTTTCAGCATTTGTTGAAATTTAGTGTGGCGTGCCTTTGCTTCTGTCATTGGTTCGGCTTAGAATTGGACGGACATTTACGTGACTTTTTTCTCAGTTGTAGTTTGTGTTTTTTTCTTGTTATTGCACAGCGTTTTAAGTTTTTAAATTCTAGATAATCGCCTGTACTTGTCGGTTACTGGCTATTGGTGTCTACTTTTTTGACATGGACTTTTATTGCTGCCCTCGTTCGATGTGTTGGTGTGCAATTTTCTTGTCACAATTGAATGGATTTGCGTTTCAAATAAATTGGGATTAATAAAAGTACTAAATTGTACCAAAGTTTCTAATGGCTTAGAAATAATAAAATTGAGTTCATTCGTAGTAAAATTATATAAATAAGTTTTATACACAAATAAATTAAAATTTATCTATTTTATACAAATAATACATAATCGAAATATTTAAATAACATTTTAAAGACAGCCTTATGATTATAATTTGAGTAGATTAAATAAATATAGATTAATAGTATTTGTGTAATATTATTCAGCAGTTATATATAAAGTCCAGAGAAATTGACAATTTCATATCATAACAAAAACTTTGGTAGATATAATTGATATAAATGAGATATAAATGATGAGCATAATACTTTTCTTTTATAAAACCAACCTTACAGATCTAAAAATTTGTTTATAGGCTACTATAACATATGCTACATACTAGATGTACTTCATACTACATTGTACATATATAGTACAATATATAGATAGGAACCCATGCGGAGAAACTGCGCAT
>NC_051847.1:151763494-151775094 GCF_002237135.1 Teleopsis dalmanni
ACCCTTTCAAATATTTTGCTAATTATGTCCCTTCATAACATTTTCTTTATATTTATGCAAACACATGTATACAATATGTAACGTTGTCATTTTACAAATAATGTTGCCTACTTTTGTGCATTCTTTCACTTTTCTTTATTACTATTCAAGTCCCCCCTAAAGATGTACATTTGAGATTTATTAAAAATTCTTTACAATTATCTAACCAGCATACAAAGAAATACTTTATGACTAATAAAAAAATATGATGAACATTCTTTGTTGCAACGATAGCAACAAAGTCGTTAGCTAGGACAGCGCCTACGAGTATGCTGCAAATTATTAATAAAGTCATATTAATCTCATCCAATAATGCATTAAGTCTATATGCACACAATAAGCCAAGCGAAAACAAATTTCTTTTTTCTCCTCTTCTACTTATTATTGTCAATGGATTTGCTGCAGTTAAAGACTGTTTGGAAGGAAAATTATTGTTTATTTTTTTTTTCACTTCACGGATCTGAAAATGAAGATAACGTGAGGGTGTATAATACCGAAGTGCTTTTCTGTGGCTCTCAAAGAATGCATTGTAAGCCACTGTTTTGTATATATACAAATCTTCATAGATTTGCTTTTATTTGCAAATTATGCATTCATTGATGAAATTGCTGTAAAGTCAACTTTAGACATCTCAATTTTCTCCATTATAGAGTTTAATATTATGATTTTGTGTGTTTGTTTTTGTGAAACAGTAAGCTATAACATATGCATACCAATAAACCGATGATAAAATTTGTTGTCTGCAATAAAAACCAAGTATAAATTATGGTTGTTAATAGTGAGGTTTTAAAATTCTTGAAGTATTGTCACAAAACTTATTTCCAAACGATAAAATATCTCCTTAGAAATTGGGCTAACATATTCTACTAATGACTACAGCCAGTGTTTTTTAGTAAACAATACTATGCTGTCAGTATTGCTTACTCGAAATTTATTGCAATCGTGAAAGCTGCAAAGAATCTTAGGAACAAAGTGGTTGTTTTAATAAGAAAATGAACAAAAGCATGTATTCTCTCATAAAATTACTAGAATTTTTATATGATCGATATTTCGACTTTAGTTTAAAGTCATCATCAGTTTCCTGATGATATTGTAAAATTAAAGTGTGATATCTTTTTCTTAATTTGTATTTTTTAACATTTTGGTGTCGATTTTGGTGTTATACTTACTACTTCTCTGTAGTAAAGATATATATATATATAAAATTTTTTACATATTCATACTGGCTCTAATAAAATAGACGAAGTCCTTAATTGTGCATGGAAAAAATGTACTCAGCCAATTCAGTAAAGAGTACTTAAAAGTCTTAAGTATGCATATATGCACTTTTCTTTGGTACCTAAGGTATTTCGTTAGGTGCCAACCTCATATGGAATTTGTCGTATTAGTACGACTTTGCTACAAGTACTGCTTTTACTGCAGTCTTTGTGCAAATACAAAAGTTCAACTCAATTATGGGAAAACTTCAAATACAAAACCACCATTTTTTAATTAAAAATAAAGATTATTTAAAAACTCAAAAGAGATCTGAGACAATGAACCTCAAGTAGTTGAAAGAACTACTTGGGAAAAACAAAAACAACAGAAGTAGCTAATATAATAGGTAACTGGAAGAGTAGCATAATTATATTATATGCAGAGGAGATATGATAAAAAGAAAAAAGTTCTTCTGAAATAATGTCAACAAAAGCTAATTAGTTTATTTAAGATGTTGGAAATATAAAAAGTGTAAACAAAAAAAAAATCTATACAAACCTACTCAGCGATAAAAAAAATATTATACTACTAAGTGCATATAACTGACAAACGACGGACAGACGGTAGCGCACTTATACTTAAAAAATGCTCAAGGATATGCGCGCTCCTCTATATAAAAAGGAATTGAAAAGCTTATAAAGAAAAAACAACATCACGAAATGCATATAAGTGACTCAAACCCGCTACCGGATGCGGTATTAATAACTCAATTTTAGCTTTAGTCACCGCTTAAACTAAGCAACTGCCGCTTTCCAACACTGTCAGTAGCGAGTACGTTTACTGTGAAAACCGTTTTTTTTTTAGAAACGGTTTTTTTTCATATTTTGAAATTTTTGAGGTTAAGTGTACTTTTAGGTTAGCTTGTGTGAAAAGATGTTTTGCTGCTGTTGGCAGTACCTGCTGCTTGGTTTGCTGCAGTAAAAAGTGTTGCCAATTACTTCATTATATGCAAATGTATTTGTGGCAAGGTAGGTGACAATTTCATTTGATGTGTGTATGCTTTTATTTTGTTGCTGCTGTTGCACATACTTTGCATTGGTGCATATGCACATGCATGTATATGCATGCAGATGCAGGTGCATGCATATGAAGTGGAAGTTGGCATGCGTGGTGTATTATACACGTTAAGCAAACAACATCCAAAGCATTTGGATTTAGCTTATTAATAATGTGGTTGAGTACTTGGTTGGGGGAAACGGACTTAATAGCAGTAGATGGCAAAGTGGCACTTCTAAAGAAAACGAAGATTGTTCATATGAGATTTTCACAAAATGCGTTAGCAGCAAATGAAAAAATTAAATAATATTAAAAAAAAAATGAAAACACACAAATATCCTGTATACTTTTTGCTAAATAAATTTTGAAGGAGTTCTTATGTTGATATGTATGCCTTCTGGTTTCTAATATGATAAAAGTGTTTGGCAGAGTTATTTAAGAAGTGGCATCACATAAATACCTAATGCTTTCTAATAAATTACTAATTCTATATAATAGTAAATTTATTATTTAGGTTGCAGAATAAAAAATTACAGTGTCTAATATTTGTATAGTTTTTAATTTATGTAAATTTATAGTTGGTGTAAAAAAAAATTAAAAATATTAATTAGTAATTAACAGCACTAATTAAAAATGAATTATTCGGAGTTGCTCATTATTTATGGGGCTAATGGGGTACGATGACCACGACTGAGTGTACAGGTAATGCTCGGTTTATTTCATTACATAGAAGAAAATATGGTTACTAACTCGTGTCACGATTAAGGAAAAAAGGGAAAGAAAGCGTCGGTAGAGACAAAAGTCATTATAGAGTAGACTAAGTCTCATAGCATGGTTTTCTAATATGCAGTGAGGTATTAGCAACGATACTGAACTACTAAAAAGGTTACGTTTTTATTGAAGTACCTAATTCGTATGTTTCTTGCCCAGTTTGGACCAGTTCGATCTTGAGATCTGACAAGACTTTTCCATGTACCCAAATTTGTTTAGCAATGCTTAGATAGTTTTGCTTTATTGCCAGCTTGGCCTTTGCAAATAGATTACCAATATCCGAGAAATTAATGTCAGGAAACAGATTGCCTGTCTTTTTCAGAGATGTCTCTGTATTCAGAGACATATTTAGAGTGTAGTCATCTCTAATAGATATAAGAAAACTGTATAAAATTTAAGAGATATGAGATGATCCTTATAATTAATATAACCAAAGCAGTTATTTAATTCACATCTCCATAGAATGTATTCCCATAATATAATTAAATTATAAATTGATGAATGAGAATTATCTCATGAAGCATCTCTCCAAATACATACATAATTAATCACATTATGCAAATGTAATTTGTAATGTGTCTTTGAGAACATAGAAGGTTGATAAAAATGAGAATGATCAGAATAATACACTTTCATCCAAAACTATTTGTATGAAGCGTCTAGAGATTAAATAAACTAAGGAAAGTTAATAAACGGTCTTCATAAATAATGAAAGAAAAGATGTATCTTCATAGGTTCTATGTCCATAATTTTGTTTAATAAAACACTTCTCCAAGTACACATATAATAAGTCCCATTATACAAATATAATTTTTAATGTGGGTCTCAGAAATTGTAAGGTTGTAGAATATGTTAATAGAGCTTCTTCCAAAACTGACTCGGAGAACACAAATGCTATAGATTCTGATAAAATTAATTCAAACGATGACTTTCGTTAGCAAAATAATAAATTAGATCAGTGAATTGATATCAATTAAATGGAAACCTATAAGTTTATATTATATAAGTTATATTATTATTGATAATCTGTTAAGTATACTTATATTAAGTAGATCCCACTTAACCCAAATGCTCTATTGTCAGCGTTATTTATTTCAATACATAAACCTTTTAATTAAATTTATTTAATAAAATATTTGTTTTGTAGTTGAAGCTAAAGGCATTTCAACTAATTTATAGCCGCGCTGTCAATATATAAAGCAATCTTATCTGCACTTAACTCATTGGGGAAAAAGGTGAATACGAGTATATAACATTTTCATTTAACTTCAATTTTAAGTGCTTATATAATATGCATTATGTAAACGTTTTGTAAATAAAATAGCAATTTTTATCTTATAAATGAAATTTTATCAACTTCCTTATCTTTCGTAATGAAAGCTTCCTTTATAAATAAAATGCTAATTAGTGCTTATTTTGTTGCTATTTTGCTATTTTGTAGCTTTTTTCACACATGCACATCACAAAAACTGAAGGTGTTAACTGTTACCTTTTGTGGCAAAAGGACCCTTAGAAAAAAGAGCGCTTTTATTCACACAAAAAAGGCATAAAATTAAGTGCCATAAGTGTTCTACAGCAAGTTGCAACTACGCCTACCTGCACTGCATACGCTGCCTCATACGACCCCCATATGGCCCTCATACGGTATGGTATGCGGCAGCCGCATGAGGCGCATATGGAGAGCCGTGCTGAAAATGCATTTCGAAAACGACTTCCTTCCTTCTCAGAATTGCAAGTGACAATTGACATGACTATTCACACATGCATGTGCTGAAGTAGGGATACGAATTTTTTGCCTTTCCTTTCCACTTTGTAAGGGTGAAGCTAGCTTATTAAATATGAAATTAGCTTTTCTTTTTATTATTATATTTGCATAAATGATTTTCCTACTAACTCACAAACATAAAGAGATTATTATATCTAGATTTATCTAGAGAATAGTAATCTGCCTAGATAATAATTGATAAGTCATACAGCATTTTGAATTGATTAAAATCATTTAAAATAATTAAAAATAGTATCTGTTCTAACTAAATAGCAAAAATAAATAGAACGCGTTTACTTTTAGATTCCTTGCTTTAAAAAGCAAAACAAATGGGTGTAAAAAATTATATGGGAGTAGAGTGAGGTCTGTATCCAATATTAACCGAGATATAGGTGGTGGAGGAGAAATTTATCTAAAAAGTTTGCAGTCAAAAAATCCTTACTATCTTAAAAGAAGTACATTTTATTATAAGAAGAGACAATAATAAAATGGAATCTATAAGTTCTGTTGTGCTATATAGTAAGCACAAAGCCACGTCTCCTTGTTAAGCATTTTTGTGCAATTTCAATATAAAAAAGAGCAGTTCTTTTAATAAAACTGAATATTTGGAAAATAAAAAATAAAGAAAAATGTTAATAATTAAGTTAATATACATTTTGAAAAACAAATGGTGCATATATATTATATATATTAATATACAATACTTCCAATAACTATTTACATTATTTGCTTTTCTAATATATATAATATATAATATGTACATTATAGCATGTAATAAAGTTTTTTATTTTTAATATAGAGTTTTCACAGTTTCCTGATAATTGGTCCAATTAGCCTGCGAAAACATTATTTCATAATAAATAAAAAATTTTTTACTTGCAGTCAACTTAAAAATATCAAAATTTCAACTTTAAGTAGATCCTTTGGCAAACTTGTTTAAAAAATCCGTTACAATTCCTTTTAACCCCTAAAACATTTAACTTCTGTTCTTGAGGCAGTAACTTCGAAGACGTTGTCAATATTATTCCCACCCATTTTAACGTTTACGTTAGAAGAGAAGAAAACAAAATAGGTACAAAAGTAAATACAAGATAAAAAAGTAACACTAAAAGTAATACCTAAGTATAAATGCGCACAATCAAACCAATTCATCTTTAAAAAAAAAATCAAGAAATTCCCATGCAAAGAACGAATAGCATTTGTACTATACATTATCCTTGCAAACTCACGACAACCCGACAACCCTTAAGAGTTTAAGAGTTCGTAGTTTGATTTTGTAAGAAACTCAAATCAATTTTCTTAAAATATAGTTCCGTCTCTGCTTTTTCTTTTGTCTATCCTTCGGTTACCCTTAGCTTAATGCCTTTTGGTCTCTGTTGTTCTGTTGTTTACAATAAAGAATATATTGAGGATATGTAATAACATATGTAATGAAAAATTATAATAATTTGAGAAATGCAGAAAAGGTGCAAAATTTAAATTCACACAAAAAACTCGGTACGTGTCTTGATTCATTCTACTACATACTTCCCCTATTTTGTTTCCAATGCCTTTTTTCCTCATTACCTGCACTTCTCTATCTACAAATTAATGCCATTCATCGACGATAATGCATATGCACACTGGCTGCTTGGAGTGCAGTGAACAATGTCTTAAGACGTTACTGGCAACGTCTTGGATTTATTTTCAAAGACCAGCTGTCTTCAGGAATGTCTTCGTGTGTGAATGACATTTGTGCTGAGGGTTGTTCCGTAGCCAAACCAGGTGAACTATGTTGATTTGAGCATAGCCGTTTATGGCACGCACTACACGTTCACGTTCACATTCATATATTTTAGATACGAATACATTGTATGCGCCTTAAGACAGCTGTGGTAGATTGGCTTCAGTTGAGATTTAAGGATTTTGGGCTTTTGGCGCGCAACTCAATGAAGAACAACAAACAATAAAATTTCTTCAGTTAAAAGGATTTTTGTTTACATTTTTATATATTGAGTCTTTTAAGCATTGCAGGATTTCAAAATAAAAATCGCATTAGGCAAAAAGTATATTTTTTCCAATCTTTTAGTTAATTTTGCTATTGAAGAATTATGAATTAATAATTCTTCAATTTTCTTCATTACCAAAAAGATATTTTCTTACTTAAATTAGTTTTAAATATTTTTCAGTTACTTAAAGCGGCTAAGCGAGTTTATTTATTATGAGTTGGAGTTTTCACATACAATTTTTTTTTGTTTGAAATTCATGGGTAAAAATTTCCTTAAACTTATAAACAATTACTTGGTTTTATGTTAGATAAATTTTTACAGTTAAATTTGACAGTTTCGATATTTCACTTAATAGGATTTGAGTAGCTGCACTTGCACTTTGACGTATTTTCACACATTCGACACAAACCTACAATCGCATTTAGATACGGAAATTGCATACTTGAACGGTTGTCTAATATTTGGCAATTGGCACAAGACATCCAATTTTCAGAATATTCAAAATAAATACATTTTCGACTTGATTATTTACTTTTGTTAAATTGTGATTCCTTGTTTTTGGTCTTCCATTGCATACCTCATATGCCCAAAATAAGTAGACGAGGCTTCAATGTTTCGTTTTAAGGATGCACGAAGTTGTGCTGATATGTTACCTTCACATATCATTGCTTTTCTTCTCATGGCAAGTGTCAATTTTTACATATGAGTGTACTCATATAAGTTTATATATATATACATTGCTTTGTCTATTATTTTACTTGACAGCGAAATAAGTTTTCAATTAAATTTTTATGTCTGAAGAAGTGAACAATTTAAATGCAAACTTTTTTAGAATTTTTGAGAAAAAATATTAATAGTTAATAGATATTATGTTGAAGTCATTTTTTGTGTTTAACCCTTAGATATAGTAAAAATTAAGTAAATCCCCATTTTGAATAAAATAGTTTAAACGCGCTATTCTGAAGACATATATCTGCAAATGTTAACTTTTAAATCAAGGCTATTTTAATTGGTATATTGGCTAAATATATGAACTCTCATTTTTACAAAAATATTTCTACTACTCTATTAATGATGGGATTTATAAAATAAAAACAGATATATCAGTAATAATATTATAGGTTATTGAAGAAGTGTGCAATTGATGAAGCATTTTAAGTTGGAGTACTGATTTATGTCCACCAGATCGTTTGTTCTATGAAAGGAAGTATTGAAACTATTGAAGACAAAAATGTGGGAACCATATGGACATCACTTCTTAGACACTTCCATTAGCAAATATCGTAACCTTAATATGCAATAGGTTTGAATTGATTGGAACTATATCTCTGTAGTATAAGAAATAGTAATACGAAATCAACTCTTCCAATTTCTTCTATCATGCTTTTTCTTTACAATGAGTACAACACACATTATCTTCTATGGTACTTTGTGATATTCTTAGAAGCAGAGATTGTCGACTTGACAATAAAATAGTATTAAATGCCGTTCAGTAGGTTTTGCTTTATCAACTTCAGTTACTGTTTCTCTAGTATTATAGTTTGTTTTAAATAACTGCTATATTATCTCTATTTCGCGAAAGTGATTAAGTGTGGCCTACGTAACTATGGTTATTCATGGCGTACTAGAACTGATGACCAAAATTACTGAGTTCTTGTAAAAAAATTTGAGTATAATTACAAGAAAAAGGTGCACGGTAGATGGGACGATCTTAATTATCATATATTGAAGACATTTTTAATAAAAGGGACAATCTTGATGGAAGATCAAGGAAGAGTCTTGAAGTCATAAAAATGATTGAAAAAGAATGTATAAATTTTTACATCATTATGACAAGAAATCAATTTCGAATAGATTTAAAATGTAGCAAAAATTTTACAAAATATTAGGTTTTAATTAAAATTTTTGGAAAAAATCTATTTCCGAACCCATTTAAGATCACAGTCTCAGATGTGTCATTTTGAAGAACATTTGTAGAACTAATAATTGAAATACGCTTTAAACTATTTAAATAAATTGTTTTTAAAATATTATCGGTTTTTGTGACTAAAGGCATTTATCGGTAGAAATTAGCCTTTAACTTTTTTTTATCAACTTCCCCTATATTGCGATTATGTTTTGGAATTACTATTCCATTTGATGTGATATATTAAAAGATCATTACTTTAGATATATTAAATTGTATTCAGTATCACATATCACATATAGTATCACATATAAAAATATATACCTTTAGATATGTGAATACTTGCTTGCTTCATTTAATACTCGTTTAATGTACTAAGAGATCATAGACTATATTGAATTATAATTTGTTTATTAAGTATCTCACATAGGGAGGTCAAAATTTAACTAGGATCGTTGCTTGATTGATGACGATGATGAGTATCACATATCAAATAATCGTTTTTTTTTTTTACTATAAGTTATTGGATTTACTATTCTATTTGATAATTTGTTTAAAAAGATTTCGTTTAAATTTTTATAAATAATTTCAAAAAGATGACTATTAATTATTTTCTCTTTAAGTGTTAGAATATTTATTAAAAATAATTATAATAATTATTAATTTATTAATATAATAATTAAATATTTTTTTTAAGTTTTAAAATATTTATTAAAAAATTCCACTTACCGGAAGTTTGAGAACCATTTCACCAATTGTGCTGTGTTGTTTTTGTTGAATTTGATATCCGGGAAATACATCTTCAGTACAGCTGAGCTGGGATAACGCACCCAGAAGAACATCAGCTTGGCCTTACGCAGATGCATTGGAGTTAATGTCGACGAATGCAAAGGTGATAGGGATTCGTTTTTGCTAAATTTTTTATATGTAAAATATTTCAATAAATTCTTTTATGTGATATGGAAATTTTATAAAATATAATAAAATATATTAAAGCACAGTTCACAGTTATAAAAGGTTAACAAGTTTATTATGAATATATGAAAATAAGAGAAAGAAAAGAGAAGAGAAGAAAAAATATAATAAAAATGTATAAAGTATAAATTTTGAAAGTTAATGACTGAGTTCAGAAGTGAAAAGAACAAGAAAACAGGGCTGCGCCTTCGAGTGCTCGCAGTATTGCCAATATTGCAAAAATAAAATAATAAATAAATAAATAAATAAAATATAGCAGCATTTATATGTATGTGTGTGTGTGTGTATGTATGTATACAAAATCGACGGAAGAAACTTTTGATTGAATATTGAATGAATGTTGAGCGGTGGCAGTTGTTGCAGTTGCAATTTCAGTTGCAGTTACGTACTGTGAATTTGTTCTTTGGAAATAAATGCCAGCAGTTTAAGCACCATTTTAGCATTGATTTTATTTTATTTTATTTCAGGTATTTCAGTTTTTTTCATTTTTTTATAAATTTTTATACTAGTATATTTTTTTTGAATTTCAATTTTTTTCTATTTGATTCAGTAAGTTCGGTACGATTTTACATTTTATCGCAGGTTGCAGATTGTTTTTGTTGTTTTTGTTTTTGTTTTCGTGGGGCGTTTGTGTGCGGTAAGATTGGCTGAGATTCGTTATTTGCCGTGCTTACTCGTAAGTTTTGCTTAGACTTAAGAATAATTGGGGTTGTTGGAATAAGGTTTTGATTTCATTCTATAAGTGAATTTAGTTTAAATATAAAAAGAAACACTTGATTGGTTTCGTATTGTTACCTTCCTTCTTTAGTATTAAGAGGTATTAAGTAGGCGAACTACTAGTAACAACAGCCATCCGTAGGACGGGTATATCAGCATTAACTTGCTTCTGGTAATTAAAGAGTTAAATAAACTAAATACTCAGAATTTGTTGGCTAGGTAAGAAGGTAAGTACAAAGTATATATAAATCAAAAAAAAAAATTTTCAAAAAAAATAAAAGAATATCGAATAAAAATTAAGAACAAAAGTTATTAACATTACATAGATTTCTTCCATTACACATTTTCTACTAGCAAAATTTCATATACCCAACTCACATATCACATACTAGTTTATTCTATTACTTTCTAAGATTTTACTCATATTTTATTTAAAAAAAAAATAGAACTCTGTGTGGTACTCACATCATTTGCTGCTTCAAAAAGGATATTGTTGGTTGCATGCCATCGAATTGCATATCGGCTGAATTGCAGTCGGAGTTGCGATCTTGTGCGTCCATTGCTGCACGCAGATGTGCGCTGTAGTCGGGTGAACCGCCATGATGTGCGGCTGCTAGCAAGGCGGGATGTAGCATTGTAGGTGGATGTGGCAGTGGCGGTGAGTCGCGTGAATCCATCATATTGCCGAGTCCGCCTGGTGGACTGGATGACATCTTTAGGTGATGCATTTGTGCGGCTGTTGGCGTTGCATGCGTACCACTATGCGGACCGTGTTGAGGTTGTGGCGGTGGTGCATGCGGTGGATGAGGATTAAAGAATGGACTATATGGTGAGAAGACTTGCGACTCGTGCAGTGAAGGATTAGGTATTGCCACTGAGGTTGGCAATGAGACGGGCAACATTGGTGGTGGTGGTGGAGGCGGATACGTTGGTGCTTGTGCACGTGGTGAAGGACTTTGCGCGGGTGTTGTATTATTGGCATTATTTGAGTTGCACATATTCATATTGGCGGGTGTTCCAGCTGTATTGAGGCTGGCATTATTTGTATTGCAATTGCCTTGATTTTGATTCTGTTGGCCTTGTTGTTGTTGGTTGTTAGGTTGCACATTCATTGAATTGAATTTACCATTACCATCTAACATGGCATTGGTAGCATTCTGACCGGCAGGATTAGGTGGTACAATAC
>NC_051847.1:151775194-151779840 GCF_002237135.1 Teleopsis dalmanni
AAACCATACTGATGAAGACGATGAAATGGATGCATTGTCCGAAGAAAACAAATTTATATTATCAGACTTAGAAAAGAAATTATTACACATTAATAATATTTAATACTATATATACATATAATGCAATAAGTAGTATAATTATAATTAAGTGATGCTTTAAATGGCTGACTTTCCATTTTATTAATAAAATAACGATTATAATATATTTTCTTCAACAATAAATGCTTCATCAGAACGTCCTAGAAGAAGAAATATTGCTATAGCTATAAATTACTCAATATTACTATGTACTATACTCTATATATATTGAGATATATATATATATAAACTCTATTTTTTGAGAGCTGTAAAATTTTAAATCGAAAAAAATTAAAACAATTTTAACAAATAAGTCAAATACTTTTTCATTCGAGAGACAATTTTATAGCAGTTATAACCAAAAATGGTTTGGATTACTAAAACGTTTCAAAAACGACTATCTGGAACTTAAATTTTTCTCAAATTTTTTAAATATTTATGGCTACATCTTACATATGCTCAAAATTGTTTTTGATTTACTTTATTGATCAAATACTTGGACAAAAAATACTCGTAATTCACCAGCGATAAATCACACAGCTCTATCTTAATACCATCGAATTTCGGCGTTAATAGCTATTATAATTTCTCCGATAATATAACAAAATTCATTCAATGCATTATCATTTTCTTAATTTCTAATAAGTTTAACCCAATAATTCCATAGGACCATAGAACGTTCCATTAAACAGTAAATTTTGAAGAGTGCATTAGTAGTTGCTAGACCGGCTTTAGTTCTTTATTTATATATGCTGATAGCATAAGAACTAATTTTGGTGAATCATCTTGCAAAAACATATGTCCGAACAGTGAGCTACATTATAAACATTTTTCACTAAATATTATTTTAAACCTTGCCAAAATTATGTCTTAAAAAGATAGTGTAAGATTTCAGATTAATTACACAGTATGATACCAAATCTTATTTATTTCTTAACGGTTATATTGTAGATTATCTTAAGCCTACTTATCTCAAATTTGTGGACTGTTCTTCTCGAAGACATCTTGATATCAATAGCAAGTAAGGCCTCAAAATTTGATATGTCAAAGGATTGACAAAAAATTTTTTATTCCAAGAGACAAATTATGTATATTCAATAAACTTCTTAAAAAAAATAAACATTTTATATTAGACAAATTCCTTTCATATTATTCTTCTTCTCTCAGAAGAAAAAAAATTCTTCACATAGTTTTTTTGACACTCTCTCTTTTTGAGAGGGAAAAAGAAGAATTATGGTAAGTTAAAGATTCTTATCTATTTTATTTATAGCAAAAAGACATGAATTTCTTAACTCTTAAATTAAATAAATTATTTGTTTTATTTTTAATTCCTTAAAATATTTGAAACGTACCAGTTATTGGCAAAGACTCAGAGTGTAGAAGAATAGATTTGAACCTAGTAGCCTCAAATTAACGGTTGTAGGATCGGAAAAAAGAAAATGAAACTTCTTTTTTGTTACACAGTGATGTCAACTGTTTCGGTGCCGTTATATTTAAAAACAACCTATGAAAACATGACCCTGTATTGTTATTGATAGAGATCCAGTTGTCTACAAGAAAAACGGTGTTCAAATTTGCACATATATGCCTTAAATAAATCTAGAAAAAAGTTTTAGCTGTTATATTTTAAAACAACACCCTGTATATAGTAATCTTCTTTAATAGCAATGAAAAGCTTATAAATAAATGATATCAAAATGTACATAAAGAAGATTATTGCTTATATTAACTTAACACATCAATGTAATAAAAACTGAATGCATTTCACAGCAAATCTGTCTCGTGACTTGGCACAAACAATGTCCTGACAACTTTCTCTTCTATTTTAACGTTTCTTGATTTTCTAAAAATAATCATACCAATTTGTGGTTTCACTAGTTTTATTATCTAATGCGAGTTGGCATGACTCATTGTTACCGGGCGCATATTGTCCGTACGTAGCCCCTATCATACTAATAAAATTACCCTTACTCGGATTCGGATTCGGAGACAGAGTCCATTCAATGGTTTGCTTAATTGATACAAAAAAACAATGCAATTTAGGTAAAAAAGTACAGTTTATGTGATCCAAGACCATTAATAGCAAAAACGGGGGTGCAATTTCGAACGTTTTTATTGACAGTCGTAAGAAAAGTAAATAAATACAGGTGTGTGTGGGTTAGGGTGGGTCGGAAAAAAATGAAATACATGGACTTATAGTAAAGGACAACTTTCGGTTGCACTTTATAATGCATCGCACATGTGTCGACCAAGATAAAACGTCCTGATAAATGCTTAATACATATCAATTTATATAATTAACGATTTTTTTTTGTACTGTACTCAGTATTGGGTGTGATTCAGTCGAAAGTTTTGTTGGTGCAAGTACGACTGGAATTCATTCAAAACATTCGTTGAAAGCAAAACTGTGTAAAAATTGTTTGCTCTTATTTCTGCATTATGTAATTTTTAGTTCAATAAACTCAAAAATCGAACAGAATATGAAATACTTGGTTCTTGGCTGTTCGCTATTAGTTGGTAGTTGGTAGCTGGTAGCTGGTAGCTGTTGTTTCTATGTTCTTTTGTTGTCTGTTACTATAGCAATTTGCATATTTGTTGGTGATTCTTAAAAGCCACTTTTTATTTATTCAATAAATGAAACATTTTAGTTTCTTACTAGTTTCATAACACCTCAACCCTCTTTGCAAATTTTTTGTGTCAAAGGCAGTGGCGTACGCTTACAATGGTTTCCTCCATAGTAAATAGTGACTCAATGTACTGTAAACTAATTAAAATACTTTCTAAACATACATAAATACATAGCTTGAATTCTTTTATACTGTACTGATATAAAATTAAAACAAACACAATAAAAATAAATTTATATGCAGTTTATATGCATAGAATAAAAATAGTTAAATATATTTATCTATTGACTAAATTAAAGTCTTACTAATATAATACCGTAATCGACAGTTAATGTTGTCATACACTAAAATAACTTGAAATATAAAAAAAGACAACCTATAATCTAATGTTTTTCCTTTTCTAAAAGGATGGCAATAGCCATCCATAGACATCTTCTTTGTTAGAATACTTTTCCAATCACTTCTCTCAATTTGGTTCCCATTCATCGACTCCCTTCTTCAACTTTGTATTCTTATTGCTCTTAAATAGTTTTTACTTTTATTATCAGAAGAAATAGTAGACATATCATTTATAAGCATAAGACCAGTGCTTTTATAAATATTCTACAAACACTTTTCTCTATCGGTAACTGTTTGTCGTTTTCTTTGCCTATTTTTGTATTTTGATTTCTCTTAAATTGCTACATATTACTTAAACCAAGTTTTTTTTTAAATGTCCTCTTTTTTATTACCGATTAGATATCGTGTCATTCGATTTCTTACTGATAGAAGAAAAGAAGCTTACTTAATGAACTACTAGGGCACCATGCTAGAAGATTGAATGTACCCTTCAATCATAGCTGTCGCAGCTGGGGGAAAGATAAGAGTTCCTCTTATCTGATCTTGTTCAGTTAGAAAACCTGCCACTAAATAGCATTTTGATCTTTGCCAAAAGTTCAATGTGGTTTTAAAACCTGAGTTTTCCTCTATATACGGTAACACAATGGCCCAATAGGCCTATGTGAATGCCCTAAGGATCGCCGGTATAACCTAGCCCAACTTATTTAGTGAAATAAGAGCTGACATCAAGATCCTGACTAAACAGACACGTTCATGAAAAGATTTAGAAATCGCTGTTATAAATAATGTAGAAGTTATACGGCTAAAGGAAAAAGATATACTCAAACAAATCTTTTGCAGCTGCCAAATACTTACTTAATTTTTTTTTTTACGGAAGTTTTCAGTGTCAAGATTAAACACTTTATGCCATTTCTTATGGGTAGAAAATAATTTCCTAACTAACAAGAAATTAAGGTCCCGTTTTAAGGTAGAACCGTTGGGTTCATATGAGTAGGTAAAGTAGTAGGAATATCGAATACTCAATTAGCTTTTTAAAACTATTTTGATTTCACATTCTTCGTAATTTTTGGTAGAAGGCTGTGCATATCTGAATCAATTGGACGCATTGATGAATGCAAGTTTTTAGCCAATTTTAATGTTATCGCTGAGAAAATTGAAGAATAGAACGCCCATAAACTTTAAACCTGGATATGGATAAGCCTAAACAAGAATATAACAGATGTTCGTGTTTTTACTGCGAGCGCCGTTAACACCATTTAAAAGAATTTCGGCTCACAAGGTCACTGTGGCTTCTTGTCATCCTGTATTCCAGTGTCTTATATATAACAACCAATATTTTCTTAAATAATTTCAACTTATTTCCCGTTGGATCTACGTCAGTTGATCAATCTAATTGATTATTAATAATAAGCTTACCTAAACTACTAATTGACCACACAGTTCTTATGTGCTGAGACTTGACGTTCCTTATGACCTTATTGAACCAGTACTTGGAGTATTTACATCTATTTCCATTTTCAGCAGCTATCTAATAAAAATCAAAAAAAGACAATCACATTTGCCGCAATTAAAATTATTATAACCGTTTCTTATTCTATCCCA
>NC_051847.1:151779940-151791219 GCF_002237135.1 Teleopsis dalmanni
TCTGATGCCAAGTGCTTTTCTTTTAGTAAAAATATGGTGCTTCCAAGTTAGTTTTGTGTCAAAGTGTATTCCTAAATATTTCACTTGGGTAGATTGAGGGATTAAGATATCGTTAAGTCGTACCGGAGGGCAATTTTTCCTTCTCATTGTAAAGGTTATTTGTGAAGACTTAGTCTCATTTGCTTTTATTCTCCAGGTTTTAAGCCACTGGGAAATGTTATCTAGTGCTCGCTGGAGTTTGTTTGATGCTAACTGGTGATTTTCGTCTGTAGCAATTACCACAGTATCATCGGCAAAAGTTCCAATCTCAGTACCAACGGTGGTAGGCAAGTCGTTAGTGAAGAGTAAGTATAACACTGGTCCCAAGACACTGCCTTGTGGCACTCCAGCCTGAATTGGCTGCAAAGTTGACATTTCATCCCCCTGTTTTACAAAGAAATATCGTGATTCGATGTAAGATTTTAAGAAAATATAGTAATTAATTGGGAGCATCTTTTTAAGCTTCAACAATAGGCCGTTATGCCAAACTTTATCAAATGCCTGGGATATGTCCAGAAATGCTGCTGTGCAGTACTTCTTTTTGTCAAATGCTGTATGTATGACATTAACCACTCTGTGTACTTGCTCTATTGTACTGTGTTTTTTTCTAAAACCGAATTGATATTCCGGAATTAGTCTCCTTCTATTGACAATGGGCATTAATCTGGTAAGAAATAAATTTTCCAACAACTTTGACATAACCGGTAGAAGACTAATTGGTCTATATGACTTAACTTCTTTTGCCGTTTTCCCAGGTTTGAGAATCATGGTGATTTGAGCCACCTTGAATTGGGGAGGGATAAAGCCTTTTGTGACAATAGAATTAAAAATGTTTCGCAGCAGTACTATTGCTTCATCCGGTAACTCCTTTAATATTTTTGAAGTAATTAGGTCATAGCCGGGTGCTTTATTTATTTTTAGTTTCTTGATTTCAAATTTTATATCGAAAATGGAGAATTTTTGTATTGGAAGGTCCAGTTGGTACGTTTGCAGTAATACATCTCTAATCTCTTCAGATATACTATTTGGGGCTTCATTAATGTTTGGAACAAAAACTGAAGACAGATGGTCCGTAAATACTTTACATTTTTCTGTATCTGTTCGGGCCCATTGCCCAAGTTCGTTTTTTACTGGTGCATTGTGCGTTGTTGTCTGTTTCTTGATTGCTCGCCAGAGAGAGTAGTTGGTGGAAGTAGTTGCGTCTAGTCTTTGGAGATTTCTTTGTATTTCCAAACTTCTGGTTGTTTTCAGATGTTCTTTTAAATTTTTGATCAGCACATTAAAAAGTTTTTTATCTTTCGGAGATTTGGTTTGTTGCCACCGCCTTCTGGCTGCTCTTTTGGCTCTTATAAGTTCTTGAGTCGTACTACATAATGGTGTGGCGAATTGTTGCATGTTTAAAGGCGTGGATCTCCAGGCTGATTGTTGAATACTCCTTATAAGATGTTCGGTTGCAAGCGCAATTTCTTCGTCTGTTTTAAGCGCCATTTTTTCATCAAGTAATGCCTTAAGTGTATGCCTAAAGGCATCCCAGTTGGTTAATTTGTTGTGCAGATAACATTTTTGAACTTTAAGTTGTATATTCGATTTTATCCGTAATAATACTGGCGAGTGATCTGATGAAAGATCAAAGCTAGATTTACAGAAAGTGTCGTTTTGTCGCACTCCTTTAGTAACACAAAAGTCTAACAAGTCTGGCATTTTTTTGGGATCCGTGGGCCAATAAGTTGGTTCTCCAGACGAGATAGTTGAAAGGTTTTCGCTTCTTATAGCCGCAAGCATCTGTCGTCCTTTGGGTGTTGAAAGCCGAGAGCCCCATTCAACGTGTTTAGCATTAAAATCTCCCCCGCAATAAATCTGTTACCTAAGGTTCTAAAGAATTTTTTATATGTTGCCGTCTTAGTTGCGTGTTTTGGTGGACAGTATACTGATGTTATTGTGATTGAGCCACACCAATCTTTTACTGATATGCTGGTTGCTTGAATCTCTTCAGTGCGGTATTGTTGCATTTCAAAGTGTAATATATTTGTTTTAACTAAAATGCCACTTCCCCCATGAGCCGTTCCATCGGGATGCATAGTGTGGTAAAAGTCATAGCCTGGTACTTTAAAATAATGTTTTGAAGTAAAACGTGCTTCAGATATTAGCATGATGTCTACTTTTTGATCTTTTAAAAATTCTTGTAACTCTAAACAGTGTTTTGACAGCCCATTCGCATTCCAGAGCACTATATTTAATTCACTGTCGGACATAATTTAGTCGTCAGCGTGACAAGAACATTCATTAACGTAGTGATTTGTTCTAACATTTGCTTAACTACTATTAGAACTTCGCTCATGGTATCTGGAGATTTAGGAATAGTATGAGATTTAGGTGATTGTTCCACTAGCACACTAGCATAACTTCTTTTGGGATCCCTTAGGATAGAAACTTTGTCTTTTTCTTCGTCAGTTTCTTTGTTTGTAGTTGTTGTTGGTTTAGGTTTTAGTGTTGGAAATTTCGCGGTTTGTAGCTGCTTATATATCGAACAGCCTTTATAATTTGCAGGATGATTTCCTTCGCATAATACGCATTTGACTTCAGTACTTCTTCCTTGGATTGGACATTGAGACGAAGAATGGTTTTTTGCACATTTGATGCACCTCGGATGTCTTCGACAATAACTTTTCGTGTGGCCATAGTCTTGGCAGTTACTACACTGAGGAATGTCTCGTTTAGGACGAGGAGGCTCAAACGTGACTCGACTATGCATCAAATTCTTTATGCTGTAGATCTCCTTGTTATTTTGTTGAGGCTCAAGTTCTACAATGAAGAGAGGAAGTGGTTTTTTTCGATTCTCTGTGTTTCATATTGAACACGTTTAGAGCTTTATGGCCTATTTCCGCCAGAGCTGTTTTAATGTCCTCGGTATTGACAGACGAATGCATATTTCTCAAGATAGCTTTAAAATTTCGTTCATCTTTAGGCTTGTAGGTATAAAATTCGGTTTTTTTCGATTCGAGTTGCTTTACTATTGTAACATAAGACTCAGTTGTTTTTGCTTGGATTTTTACCTTTTCGTTGTTTAAAACTTTTAGCTCAAAATTGTTTTCTACTTGTGAGGACAAAAGATTTATGAGAGGATTTATGTTATTCACCCTATCTACGAATATTGGTGGAGGTTTGGGCTGTTTTTCCGCATGTTGTGTCACTTCTTCAACTTCTTCTTCTTCTGTTTCTAGTACTGAAAATCTATTTACGGAACGGCTTGGATTGTCTAGCCAGTAACTATCTAATTTAGCTTGTTTTTTAGTTTGTTCAGCATTTTTTGAACGACGAATTTCAGGACTTGAACGAGTTCTTTTCTGACTTTCTTTTGGAAGTTTAATTTTTTGTATTGAAGAGTTGCTTAATGAGTTTTCTTTTGAGTTTTCCTTCGATTGAGTATGTACTTTGAAAGTTTTTTGGCTGTTCTGCTCTTTGTGCACAGGTGTAGAGAGCATAGCGCAATTTGATGTAGTAGGCATTTCGTTCAGTATATTGTTTGATATATTAGCGATTGAACTTACCGAAGTTGTTGGAAGTAAAGATAAGGCATGAGTAGACGAAACGGATATCAGTTGATGTAGAACTCAAGGTGTTAGTTATCGAGTTTGCAGTGCATACTGTGACGCTATTTGTAGTACATGTTGATGTTGAGCAGGAATGTGCTATTAGATTTGTTGGGGAAAATCCCAGCGTGAGCGTATGAGGTGAGCTTATCAGTGGGGTACGGCATTGTTCACTCCAAGAGTGAGATATACTACCTATTTTTTGGTGTAAACAAGTGTCGTAGTTTTTTTCAATTGAGTTTGAATTGTTTTCGGCCTGTAGCTGTTTTTGGCTTCGTGTTGCTAAGGGACTTCGTTGAACACTCATTATTTGAAATTGTGTTAGTTAATGTTTGGTTTTCGTTGATCTTATTTTGCTATGCACTGGAGCGTTCGCATAAATTAGCGTATCGCCCATGCAGCAGAAAAAGTGATTTTTGAGTAGTAATTATTTTAAAAAGATTAAATTATTTTTAAAAAAGAATCGGTTAAATTAAAATGTTAATTAGTATAAAAATGTACCATATATCACATTTGATTTTGTTTAAGTTGTATTTTAAATGCAAATAAATATTCAAATATTAATATAAATAAATTTTTTATTATTATTTTAATAAAATAAATATTAAATATTAATATAAGTGTTCAAAATTTTCACAAAATAACACGTATTAAATTTATGGATAATTAATTTTATCCAAAATTCGTTTTAGCGTTTTGCAACACTTATTTTAGTTTATTATTTTAAGTTTAAAAGCTTTTATTTGCTGTCTCTATCAGCTTTTATGTGTTTGTGTATAGAAAAACCAGACACTAGTGTAACTATCTGTCTCTGTCAGATTTGTTTAATTTAAATTAAATTTACGTTCCAAAATAAGGCGAATTATTAGAAGAGCGCCAAAATCTTTATGCTATCACAATATAAATACGAACAATTAATTTGAACATTTATTCACTATTTCAATAGTTTCCGCATATATACCGCGATTCAGCACTCAATAACTTCGTTTATCTTGAACTTTGTATGTAGTTATCGCGCTAAACACCCGCTAACTAGTAAAACTTTGTAAGAGCACTATAAAACACGTCCGTACGTGGAGAAGACTATTAGAGAAATTAGATTAGAGTATTAGTTTTAAATATTTAAATTATTCAATTTATTTAAAATGCTCAAATTGGTTCAGTAAGTTGGTTCGTTGAACTTTAGCGATAGATTCCTATTTAGCAATAAATTGCAAAAGGTATCGAAACTTTTAGGTTCTTGTTGTGTTCCTTTGATTATATCTAACTGTTCAAATATACTGCGTAGAGTACTGTCATCTTTCTTGTAAGTTTCAGTTCACCCTATTGGGACATAGGGTTACAATTAAATTCTATTAAGTGCTTTATCGTTGCATGTATAGCGCACTTCCCACATTTCTTTTTTAATCCTCCTTCTCCAGTTTACAGCTACTGCATCTCCTACTTTATAGAAATAAAGTTAAAGCTTGTCGAGAAATGTCTTATGGTGTGCCCATTCAAATTTTACTTATGTACTTCAATTTTATTTACAGAAAATTTTTGGTCTGTTCTAGATAATAGGTCTGTATTGGAAATGCAACTTGATCACCAAATTAGTAAGTTTTTTAGGAAATTTTTATTATTAAATTCTTTGTTCTATCTCTTCGACTCTTCTTCAATGTTCTCAGTCAAAGTAATTGACTGAGCGTAATTTTTTGGTAAGAGCAATACTGTTATCATGTCTTGACCAACGTATTTACTGGACTTGACCTTCGGCTACTTTTTTCTCTACCCAAAATTTATGAAACCCCATGAAAGGAACACCAATGAAAGCAAGAAAATTTACCACAACTGAGAAAATAAAGATCGCATTGCTGAATAGCTCAAGGGCAGATCAAAAATCACTTATCAGAAGTGCTATATAGATTGAAAAATGTCATATAAAGGATCATATGAAGATAACAGAATATCTATTAATGAAAAATTAATATTTACAAAATAAAATCTCCCTATATTTCAAATCATCCTTATTTAGAACGAAAATTATTGGAATTATGTTAAGTATTAAGTATTAAGAGTACTATTAAAACATTAATTGTAGAATAAAATTTTGACTTGCGTTTGTGTAATCCATATGCATTTTTTTTAAGGATTATATATTGCATTTTAATTTTTAATTTCATTAAAATTAAAGTTTTTTTTTGCATGCTGGAATTTCAAGCTTATTAATTTTTTATGCTTCTAGCAAAGTATTTCGTTGCTAAATTGCTGAAAACGTAAACATTATCAATGAAAATAAGGAATCTGTTAAGAATGTAAAGAAAAAATTTAAGTAATTTTATTGAATACTATAGCATCAAATTAAAGACTTGTCACTCTTCAAAATAGAAATAATGGAGTCACCTTCAAAGCTTCTCACACTTAGTAATTCATTTAGCTTAATAAGGCTAACGAAAAAAGTGAAAAATTCTATTTTAAAAGTATTAAGGATATATAATTAATACATAACTTGCGTACTCGAGTTACTCAAACACAATCCTCCGGCACTAAAATATGTTAATGGGGACCAAATTTAGAAGAAGGAATTTTGTACGTTAAGAAGGAATCCTTTTAAATAAAAAAGAAAAACTGGAAAAATTAATTAACAATACAGAAGTCTTTATTTGCAATTTTTTGTTATTTTTTATTAGTTATATTAACTAAATTTTCAGTTTTATATAAACTCAAATAATAAACAGATTTATATTATTTCATACAATTCTAGTAAAGTTATTTAATCGAAATTGGAAACGTTCGAAAATATATATTATGAATTTATTCATTAGTATTCATACGCAATTGGGAGTTCGCAAATTTTTTTTAAAAAAAAGCAATATATAGATCGTATTAAAATACGATTATAAGACAATAGTGCATGATAAAGAAAGTTTTATTGATGAAAAATGTTTGCCAAGTAATAAATATGCATCCTTTAATGCCAGTATTATGGTACTTACACGCTTCATTTTCGACTCTAAAAAAGTCAGCGACTTACCATACTTTTAATCTGAGACTGATCGTGTTTATGAGGTTGAGGACACGGTTAGGTATGGTCTAATAAGCGTAGAGTCTTCATGTTTCCCTGCAAATACTTCATTAAATTCATTGAATATTAAATATATGAATTCATTGAATAAGTTTTGACAGCTTTCTTATTACACGTTCTCTAACAGTTCAATACATATGCTGTTCATAATTCATAACCCAGTCGTCTTATTTCAGCGTGAATTTTATTTTTTTCTTTGAATTAAGTCAATATGCTTTATAACTGCTTTATATTTTATAGCGACGCAGCTTGCAATCGTCCATAATATAGAAATGGACACTAAACACATTCTGCTCCCATTCTGCTTCTGCTGATTTAAATATGGCGTCTATTCGACTTTTTGCAGGGTCTTGACATGAATATTTTGCTCTTTTCACTTACACTTTCCGACGTCTGCCGAAGTTCAGTCGCATATTATGACAAGCATGGCTTATTTGAAGAAACCCTATCCTTCAAAATAATTCGCTTACCTGTGCTTTTGTTCAGATTTCATATCCAACTATTCATAGCAAATCTCAGAAAATTGTCTTAATTTTTTAGTTCCAGAAATCTTTTTATATTACTTAAGTGTTAATAATTTACTAGTGTCAACTGAAAGAAGAATTAATTATTTAATTTCCAGTTTCTGTTACTCACTTTTTAATAGATTCATTAAAAATTTATAATGCAAATTAGTCAATAATGAACAATCAACTAAATAATTATGTGCAGTTCGTGATAGACAAAGCTATCAACTTTTCAATTTTGAAATCATTCATTTACAATGAATGTGGTGGTCTTTGGTACAATTGACCACACTGCGGACTTGGAAAATATCATTTAAATTTGTAGAGGAACAAGATAGTCGTAGCATCATTCAAGTCAATTATTCGCAATATTTATTATGCATATATAGTGTATAGTATATAAATATATATGCTACATATCACGAATATGTATTTGTTGGTAATAAGTGGCATGTGTTTGTTGACAATTTCGATAATTCATCACTGTCGTTCTCTTTGGTGCAGACAATCTCATTATTCTTCTGCAATAAGTGAACTGAAGTTCAAATAAACTGAGTTGTGGATTTAAACGAGTGCAAACTGCAATTTATTTGCCTCAATTGCTTTGGTTGCTTGATTTCAAAATCAAAGAATCTATGTAAGTAGCTTTGACGTTTGCCAAAATGGTTAAATCCTAACAGCAAAAAACTTGAGATATGTTACGACATTGGATGAAATTGGATTTTGCTCCTAGCACACTAAATGGATGGATGAAAACATATAAAAACCAGAAGCGTGAATTTAAAATAATGGTTGCGCTTTCCAAAAGATTTCAGCTATTGTGCAGTTTCTGATTTTGGTTGTTGTTTCAAACAAATCTCTGTAGATATTTGGTAAAGTAAAACGTGATAAGTTGTATACGAAAATGAAGTTAGATTGTATTGAATATTACTATTGCTTCATCTGGTTGCTGAGCAATATTCACCCAATAATCGAAGGACATTTCATATTCATTGTTCACACATTGCAGTCGATTATCCTTTTCAAATTTTTGTTGACATGGGTTTTCACAGAAAAAAAGAAACAGTAAAAGCACCAAAAAATCAAACTAACCAAAAACCCGAATTCTGGTTAATAAAAAAACACCCATTTTAAAAGAGGGTTTCAGTGTAGGATATGTATAATTGCGGTACCAAAAATGGCTTCGCATTCCTTTTTTTTGCATGTGGCATGTGTTTTGTGTTTACCAAATGCAAACACTGGAAATATTTGAGGTTACGAAGAGCACTGTTTGCCAAATTAAGTTCTTGTTATCTTTTAATTTATAGGCTTGATGAAAACATCGAAGTTTTATTGATTATGGAAATAAGAACAGCTTAGTCAATATTGCTTTTGTATTTATCTTACCATTAAGATAACTGAATTTAATAGGTTGAAATGGGTCAACACGAGCCATTCGAAAGGAAATAATATTCAAACATAAAATAATAAAAGACGTCCTCTTGCATAATGTATTGAAATAAGTTTTATTGGTAAAAAGAATAATGTTGAAAAACCGTTGCTTATGCTCTTGAATTGACTTAAGAAAATATCAGCAGTGACATTGTGCTTTTAAATAAATAAACAATAAATAAATAAAAAATTAAATTATAAAGCAACAGGTTATCAAGTAAATAAATAAATGTATACATAATTGTGAGTTTATATAAAAGACTGTAATATTGCATATAAATTCCTTTAACTCCTAGGAGGAGCATAGGGTTGCCTTGCGGTTTCGGCAATCATTTGATTTAAGATTGACTTACTGCATACGATTCTGATATTGTGGCTGCTGACTATTCGCTCCAGGCAGACAAGTTATGTTGTGACAGTACACTTTTTGAAAGGGTTTGACCGCCGATGTTGGGTATTTATGGGTATTCCGCCACCAACCCTTTTATAAACCCTTGTCTAGGCCTGCAACAGCAGCCAGAAAGTAGATCCTCAAATTATGTAGTGGTTAGTTGGCAGGTGGGGGATTATTTAAAGCAGTGACCTTCTGCCGACTGTCATCCGAAAATGAAAGTTGCGACGCATCTTCAAGGGTTTTAGCCTCCCCCTAGGAAAATATTAAGTATAGCATAATAATAAGGCGATTTAAATATTATTTACGGTAAAATTTGATTGCTTGAAACCTCATAAGTTTCATAATAACATAAGTTAGTTAACATTAAGTAAGAAAAATAACAGTAAGTTATACTTCTTTTTTATATACAGATTATTTAAATTTACAATTTGATCCATATGGGTCATTCTTTTACAAACCGGACGGATTTTGGCAAAAAATGACCTCATGATCTCCGATTTGGCTGAAATCGGCTCCTTTCATAAAATAAGAAGACCCGTATCTCGGGAAAAAAATTTGTGATTTTTTTCCTAGGAGATATGGACCCATGGGGTTTTGAGAATTGGCATAGTAGACACATTTTCAAATGGCTATATCTCAAGTTCTATAAAAGGTAGAAACCTGAAATTTACAACGTTTTAAAGATAATTGATTGAACTTTTATAAAATTGTTTAAACAATTAAAATTGTTAATATTTAAGTATTAATATTAACCGTTAAATTTCAAAAAAAAATTTTTCTCAAAAGTAGTTTTTAAATTTTCATTTTTTATATTTTATTTAGATTCAGTTTTAAATTTTACTACTAAGTAAAAATTTATAGGATGCGGTTATTTTTTTAAATATTTTAATATATTTTTTTCTCCCGCAAAACACATCATGCACATGCATACTACATTTCTATTGAATGAATTTTCAAAGAATATATAACATATATTCTTATATAATATTTTTGATTTCGATTAGTAATAAAATTCTACATAAAACCCAAAAATTTCAGGACGATACTGTAATTAGAAGTACTTTTAAAAATTTATTTATCTTTCATATCACTCCAAATACATACACACGATTTTTCAGTAAAAAAAAAAAAAAGGAATATGTCACACAAATTTTTATTTTTATTTTTGATTCAAATTAATATATAAATTCTTTTTCAAAAATAAATATTTCTGCTGTGATATTCATTTTAGAAGTAATTAAAAAAAATTAATTAATCAGATGTCCTTCACGTTACTCACACGCACCAAAGTACCATGAAATCAATTTTCGAAGGAAAACGATACAAAAACTTTTACTTTTTATTTCTAAAATAAATGTATACATAAAACATAACATTTTAAATTAGTTCCGCATCATTTCTGTTTTTAAATTGTGAATTTTAACATAATTAAACCGTTTAATAAACTTTTTTCTTATATAGGTGAATTAAAAAGTTAATTAGTTTCATACTAGTCGAACTACCTAGATAACTGCAGCACATAATCATACCTACCTTTTTCGTTGAAGTGGTATTTTGCTACAGTTGGAAAAATACTTTGCGCAGGTAAGAAATGTTATAGAAAATAAACTGTAAGGAGCTAAAAACAAAATATTTTTTTTTATGGTTTTTACATTGATTTTATTAATTCTCATTTCATTATTGATACATAATCTGTAATGTCTGAAGAAGAAAATATTTTTGCCATTAATACTTTTTTGGAATTTCGAATAAGGCAGTGATATTTTAATGTGCCTTTAACTGATGTAGCTTAAATCGGTGTTTAATCTTATTTTCTTTTACTTCATAGTCTTTTAACGTTGAGAAATGGCACACAATATGTGGTAAACATTCCTTAGCCCAGTTAAATAAATCCTTTGGTGTTTGGATGGGATTATTTATTCATTAAAGGCTAGCTCTTGCAGCATTCCTCTTTAAGGTACCAGCTAAGCCGTTGCATGGTCCTTTGCCGTGTGCCGTTGGAAAAAAGTGTCATTCTGCTTCCAAACCAAAGTCCGTTTTGTGATGAGTTAAATTAATAAAATTTTTTTTATTTTTATATTGTGAATCCGATCCATCGGAAAACTAAATAATTTTTTTAATATCCGTATCTAATTTTTTTAATGAATTTGATATCGTATTTTTGGAACAAATGTACAGCAGCTGTGTTGTGATGTAAACAGTCAGATATGCAGACGAAATTTTTTATTTGTAGTTTTTTATTTTCATCACGGTGG
>NC_051847.1:151791319-151800524 GCF_002237135.1 Teleopsis dalmanni
ACACATTTTCAAATGGCTATATCTCAAGTTCTATAAAAGGTAGAAACTTGAAATTTACAGCGTTTTAAAGATAATTGATTGAGCTTTTATAAAATTGTTTAAACAATTAAAATTGTTAATATTTAAGTACTAATATTAACCGTTAAATTAAAAAAAAAAAAATTTCTCAAAACTATATTTTAAATTTTCATTTTTTATATTTCATTTAGATTCAGTTTTAAATTTTACTACGCAATAAAATTTTTCAGGAAAACATTATTTTTTGAAATATTTTAATATTTTTTTTTCTCCCGCAAAACACATCAAGCACATGCGTACTACATTTTCATTGAATGAATTTTCAAAGAATATACTACATATATTCTTATATAATATTTTTGATTTCGATTAGTAATAAAATTCTATATAAAACCCAAAAATTTTTGGACGATATTGTAATTAGGAGTACTTTTAAAAATTTACTTATCCTTCATATCACACCAAACACATACACAACACATTTTTCAGTAAAAAAAAAGGAATATGTCACACAAATTTCAAAAATAAATATTTCGACTGTGATATTCATTTTAGAAGTAATTAAAAAAAATTAATTAATCAAGTGTCCTTCACGTTACTCATACGCACCAAAGTACCATGAAATCAATTTTCGAAGGAAAACGATACATAAACCTTTACTTTTTATTTCTAAAATAAATGTATACATAAAATATTAACATTTTAAACTAGTTCCGCATTATTTCTGTTTTTAAATTATGAATTTTAACATAATTAAACCGTTTAATAAACTTTTTTCTTATATATAATAGATGAATTAAAAAGTTAATTAGTTTCATACTAGTTGAACTACCTAGAAAACTGCAGCACATAATCACACCTACCTTTTTCGGTGAAGTGTTATTTTGCTACAGTTGGAAAAATACTCTCCACAGGTAAGAAATGTTATAGGAAAGAAACTGTAAGGAGCTAAAAACAAAATATTTTTTTATGGTTTTTACATTGATTTTATTAATTTTCATTTTATTATTGATACATAATCTGTAATGTCTGAAGAAGAAAAATTTGGAATAAGGCAGTGATATTTTAATGTGCCTTTAACTGATGTAGCTGCTTCAAAGCGGTGTTTAATCTTATTTTCTTCTACTTCTATTTCTACTTAACGTTGAGAAATGGCACATAATATTTGGTAAACATTCCTTAGCCCAGTTAAATAATTCCTTTGGTGTTTGGATGGGATTATTTATTCGTTGAAGGCTAGCTCTTGCAGCATTCCTCTCTAAGGTACCAGCTAAGCCGTCGCATGGTCCTTTGCCGTGTGTCGTTGGAAAAAAGTGCCATTCTGCTTCCAAACCAAAGTCCGCTTTGTGATGAGTTAAATTAATAAAAATTTTTTTATTTTTATATTGTGAACCCGATCCATCGGAAAACTAAATAGTTTTTTTGATATCCGTACTAATTTTTTTAATGACTTTGATAGCGTATTTCGGGAACAAATGTACAGCAGTTGTGTTCTGATGTAAACAGTCAGACATGCAAACAAAATTTTTTATTTGTAGTTTTTTATTTTCAAAACGGTGGTATATTGCGAAAATATGAATTATTGCCTGATTATTATTCCAGTGAATACCTTGAACTGAGTTTTGAACAACAAAAGCATAATTTTCGGAAAAATCACGCAAAACTATGCATTCAGTTTTTGTTAAGTTGTTTTTCTTATCATTTAAAAACTTTGGATGTTTTTTAACAATAAAGGAATGCAACAGCAATTTGTCTAAACCATCTGTTAAGGATTACAAATATTCGTCTATTTGGGATATCAACATTTTTAATGTGCTTCTCTCTTCACGATCCCATTGTTTGTACGTGACGGTGTCAATCATGTTGTCATCAAATATCTCCAGAAGTTCTTCATTGATATTTTCAGTTCTAAGAAATTTGGCGCAGGTTCCTAGAAAACATTCTGTGCGTGAAGTATTACAAATCATGGGCTGTAGGCAATCTTTATAGTTATTTATCGGCTTTCTACTGCATGCAGTCAGTGCTTTTATATTCACTCCATATACCATTAATCGTACATTTTCGTGTATGGAGCACACACAAACTGAATGTGTGCCGCTTGCTCCTGCAAGAACGCAATGTTTGAAAAACTACATTACAGGTCTGGATGGTTGAGTTTGAAAGGTGTATTTGTTTAGAATGGACCGTTTTCGCATTTGTGTTCTTTATCCGTCAATTTGTAAGGATACGCAGATTTTTTTCCCAGGCATTACTTGACTGTTTTCTTCACATTCGTAAAAATTTAAAATTCTATAGGTTATATATTTTCCTAGTGGTGGCTTTTTGTATTTGGGTCTTCTAAGATTCATTTCTCTGAAGTAAGTTTTTTAGCAACAGTAGTCATACATTTTGTAGCGTTTGAGAAGTAAGTCGTGACCCTTTCGGATAGACCAATTATGTATCACACCCTTTCTCTTGGGTAGCTTACTTCAAAAAGATATTTTAGAATGCTGTGGGATACATTTGTTTGCAACTGAAATCATATTTTCCTCAGAAATTTTGCTGGGCTTTTGGCCATACTCAGTACAGGCCTCTTTAAACTTTGATTTATGATAACCCTTATTATCTTATATATTCAGTTACTGAACTGCATGTTAGGCAACTTAATATGGAGTTGTTTTTAACTCATATGTATAAATTCTTACTGCACAGTTATTTCTTAAGTTTTCTCATTTCTATAAAAGTTTTATTTGTAATATTTTTCTCTTGACTTATCTAAATATTGTCATAAACTTATGCTTAAATTTGCTACGTTTCAAGTTAAACAAACATTTTAGGACTTAGTATAATTGGTAATCAGCGGATTAAGTTTTTTATTGAGAAATACCATTCCATATGATCCAATTGATTCCAATTGATTGATTGATGATTCTCCTGTCAAGTTTCTTTCTTATTTTAAAGCATTTTGTCGAAATATCTAGTTCTTAAACTAAAAGCGAGGATGTTTTTGGAGGTTCTTTTAATTGTTCTTTTCTACTTTGAATTATTTTATTACTTTTTACTTTTATTATATTTGTTCTAAAATTTGGTTCTTACAAAAACCGTAATTAACAAAAAAAAAAGGTTTTCTTAAGTTTGAAGAGTTTTGGCACAGCTAATTCTTTTAAGTTAAACATGTTAAAGCCATGTAAATCGTTTGTTCAACGTGATGCGAAGATATTTAATACAATGCTTCCAATTTATTACCATATCTCCCACTCTCATTCTCAATGGATTCTATCTCCACTTACGAGTAATAAACAGAATCTTAGTCTTTTCATTATTGATTTTTAGTTTCTATTTCTGGAAATATTCCAGGATGAGGTTTACCTATATGCTCTTGAAGTGTGTTGGTTATGTTGAGAGCACATTTATCCGAGTATAGTGTATACGTATCGTCAGCATATAACGCCAGTGTCGAGGGACCTAACATTGATTACTTATAGTAATTACTTATAGTAATCAATGTGTTGTCAGTGTAGTTCAGTTAATTTATGTAACACTGTGAACAGAAAAGAAGATTAAATTGTTTATAACAACTAAAATATTCACATAACTAGTTTTTAAGTAATGGTAGTCTTATGCGTTATTTGTTGCTGGAACTAAAATCTATAATATCAATATATAAAATCAATATTATATTATATTACCTTCTGATCAAAAAAGAACGAGAGGCCTATTTTTGAATTCCCGTGCTTATCCAATCGGTAATTTTTTTTATTTTCACGCTGGCAACACTATTATACACATTCTATCAAAGTTTAACGTATATCGTACGATTAGTTTTTGTTTGGCGTCTATACAAAAAGTCGAAAAATTTTCGAGTATTTTTGATCACATATTATATATATTACGGGTCGTGAATAAAACAATTTCATCTATTCTACCCGTTAGTCTAATTAATATGACTTCAATATAAATTCCTTTACGTTTAATACAATGCTGCATAAATATTTGAAGGCTTCTTTTTGTTGTTTTGTTGAAATCGAATCAAAATCAATAATTAATTAGTGAATTGTTTGATATTGTGCAGAAATTTCAAGGTTGTGTTTATGTTTTTAATGTGCGAATTTCTTTAAATTTAAAAGTTCTTAAATTAAAATCACACGCCCCATTAAATTTTGGTTTCCCAAACTTATCTCTTGCGATATGCTGCAGTTTTGGGACGGTCCAAAAAGGGTTAAAAATGTTTTTATGGAAATAACGTGCGCTGTAAACAACATCAATCACTTCGTCCTTTTTTCAGTAGACAGTGAAAACTTTATGAAAAACGAGATACTTTTAACTAAACTTGAAAGGTCGCTTATCGTGAAGATTATTAAATATCTTTCTTAAATTTATATTTCCAATTTTTAATACACAAAACAAAAAATTCTGGGAGTTATTCATATTTTTCTAGCAGTTTTAGCGGGAAATTAGAAAAGGACACTCAAGTAAATTATATTTATTCAAGACTATAATTTTTTGAAAAAAATTTAATCTTGAAAAAAATAAGGATTTTTGTATGTTAATAAATATATTTAGTTGTTGTTTCATAAAATTTATTTAAACAAATATATATTAACTGAAAATTAAATATATTTCTTTTTAAGTCAGAGGAACTTCTTAAAGCGTTTTTAAAGTTCTTAGCAGTAAACTTTCAATCAAAAAGTTCAAAATTCTGGAATAAAATTTTAATGTACTCTTCACAACTTCAGAAAAGTTTCTCAAAATAGTTAAATAAATTTGGGGTTATTTGGTATGAGATGATTTTTGCTTTAAATAGATTTGGTTAAATTCTGGTAAAATTTTGATACTACTGAACGAAGCAGTTAAAAGTAATATAAAGAATTATTGGGTGATGTTTTTAGCTGCATGAAAATACTCTTCGGATGAAATTTTTTTTATTATAACCTGAAAGATAATTTCTTGGTATTTATTTTTGAATATGATTCCCGCAAAAAACTCTCCGGCAAATAGTCGGTGTCTCCTGGTATATAAATAACGCGAATATTCATAGAGATCTTCGAATTAACACAGTTACAGATGAAATTGACACCAACACACAAAAGTACAAAATAAAACTTAGGAACCATCAAAATCCACTTGCAAACCAACTTATCTAAAGCACTGGAATTCAGCGGCCCAAAAGAAATTATATAAACCTAGCTATTCAAGAGTAATGCCCGACAGAAAAACAGAATTGTACGAAACTGTGGCTTCGCCGCGACTATATGTGAAATGGTCGATTCGATCAGTCCATTTTTGCAGATTAGACTATTTCTTGCAATAAATATGGCCGTATGGCGCCAATGGTGGCATGAACATTGGCTTTCAATGCTTTAAAAGTTGCTCGACTTAAAACATTGACTTAACATAGCTCCATAAAATATAGCTTGAGAAACGTTAAATCGCACGAACGAGGGACCAATTAACAGGATAGGACCACTTCTGGAAATAAAAGTTGTTACCAAATTGATTTCGTAATAAATCGATTGTTAAACACGTTGTATAGCAAGTTTCTCCAAATGTTATCGATATTAAACTGATTATTTTTGGAAACAAAAATCTCGCCAATTATCGTAACGGCCGCTTCTTTCTCATTTCGAAAGAAATGAGTACCGATGATGCCGCCAGCGTGTAAACAGTACCAGACATTCAATTTTAATGGGTGTATTGGTGATTCGTTAACGTCTTAAGGATTATCTTGAGGAAAACTAATAATAACTAGACGATTTACTTGCTTATTAGGTTGATTATGTTGACCGTAAAATAAACGAAAAACTCTATGAACATCGGGAACAGATTTATTTGTTTCAAAGTTAATTTACACAATTTGGATGCGTTGTCCTAGCGTTATGTGATTTATGATGGATTGATTAACATTACTGAACAGAAATATCAACATTGTTAACATTATTGGCTTTTAAACCATAGTTATCGATATCGATAGTTCTCATGCAGCTAAAAAACATGCACTATATAATTATTTACAAAAAAAATAGAAACTTAAACGATGGATATGGTAAAAAATTACGTAAAGTAAGAGATAGTAATACACTACTTTAATGCCGTATTTGATTCAGTAAATGTACATAGGATTACGAAAAATCCTACATAGGATGGTATCATTGCCTTAAACTGTAGCAAATACTTAATACAATATTTTTTTTTTCTGCTTTAAATGAGTCCTATATAGTCGGAAGAATCAGTACGCTACAGATCTGGAATTCATCACTCACAATTTTTTTATTCTGCTTAACGCTTTTACAGAGGTAGCCCTAAATTTATAACAACTTACAAGCACTATAACTATATGTTTTTTGCCAGAGATCTTGCAATCTTTACAGCGTCGGTCCAATCTTATATCATCAGCAGTTATGTCTATCAGCAGTTAATTCTATTGTTTCCACAAAACAATCAAATGGATTCAAATGGATTCAGTGATTGTAACTCCTCCACTTTCTTGTAGTCCAATATGATGAAGCGAACCGCCACACATATCTAAGTTAGTTTTGCTGTAACTATCAATCACACTGCAGTTATAATTTCAAAATCTTCTATAATATTGACATTACAGAACTCAATGGCATTAGACAATTTTCCACACATGAGTTCTAATTCAAAAATTTATACTTAAGTCATATAACGGAGAGATTTTTTCCATATAAAATCATTTTCTTTTTATTTTCCACTTCATAGTTTACCACGATTTATTTTTTTTTCAACTGTTTAACAATTCCAGAATTTTAAATTTAATAAAACCAGAAAATTAAAATGTGATTGTTTACCTGTTTTCCTTGCTGTTCTTCCGTATAATCAATTCTGGTAACGGAATGATAAGGACCGGTGTACACGAGCGGCAAAAGACATTCGAAGATGACATGTTCATGCTACGCGGTCACTGGTTCGAATACATTTTGTAATATGGTCTGATGTAACTCACAACCGCTCAAGTGGCAGAATAGCAGCATCTAGCGTTTTTTGCCGCTCGTGTGCACCGGAGCTAAACAAATCAAATAGCGGACATCCACAGCAATAATATAAGAACTGAATACAGCACACGTATACCCAAACGCTTATGTAAAATTATACATCTATTTCAAATGGATATGGGGTGTGTAATTCAAATTATTCCAATCAAAGATGTTCAAATAATACAATAGGTCTGTATACAATAATGCTACGGAAAATTATATAAAAGGCGTTTAAACTTATGTATATGCATCGAATAATCAATTCATCATTTATAATTACCTCCGTAAATGGAACCCTCTCAGCTTATTCCTTAGATACAACCCTACAACTAATTCCCTAGGTGCAACTTCTTAACTAATTCCACTCTAACTCAGTTAGGCTCATATTTTTGTTTTTGGTCCTTTGGAGTACTCAGATGTTGGTTATTGGGAATATAGGTAGATCTCTTGTGATAATGTCATAAACATAGATCCTTACATTTTTGAGGCAACAATATTAAAAAAGGCATTATTAATAATGAATCTCATCGTTCTAATAGTAAATTTTAAAAGAAATTCTGTTTCTTTAATAAATGATTGTTCAGGAAGTATTATTGATCAGGAAGAGTAATATTGGGTATCATCAAAAATGATTGAGAATCCTGAAACAGCGCACAGCGTGTTTTGTTTATCGAGTGGTGTACTTTTTTTTATGTATTGGTTGTACTGCCAGTTATGTATATATAAACTATCAGGTAACTGCTTTTTTCAGCTTGTTTTGGGGACATATGATCATTGCATTACATTAGTTTTTTTTTGCTGTTTTCTGTGAAACTAAATGTTGGATTAGTGTATTTGTGGGAAATTATATGTTATAATCGGAATTAAGTACAGAAAAGCATTTAAAATGAAGCATTAAAAAATGATATCGTTTGGTAACGATATCGTCTCAGTGACAATTTTATGAATGGTTATTGAGGTAATGACTCTTGTTAGATTTGGTACAATTTTTCATTGTTAAGCAAATCTGCAATGCAAAGAAGTTAAAAGAAGTTAAAAGAAGTTAATTTTTTAAAGAAATTTACAATTAAATGGAAAACTGTGAGTTGCCTGAATCCAACGTAGAAATATGCACAAGAAAGTACAATTTAATTTTCTGCATTATGCACCCGTCGTAAAAATACCAGACTTTTTCTGTATAAAAATGGATTCTGACAGAATAAATTCTTTTAATTATAACTGAGATAAGTAATTAGATATTTTTCTTAGAACTAAATACGCATTGTATTTATGAGTACATATTTTTTTATATATTTTATATATTTTTTATGTAACATATTTATATATTTTAATTATATGTTTGTTATGTATGTATATTTATTTTCATTTTATTTCATTTCATTTTTACAGTATGATTAGTGAATCTTAAATTAATATATAAATAAATACAACTAAAATAGCGATAGTATAATAGTAGTATTATAAATAGTTGTATAATAGTGAGTATAAGAATAAACTAGTATATACACGTCATATATAATAAATGAGCTATAAAATATATATTAATTATTATATTCTGATATGAAATAAGACCGGTATGCTATACAATTCATTACATATTTTGCTACTTTTGCCCATTCTACTTCAGAACCGTTTAAAATATTTATAATCTTTTCATAAGATGGAATAGCTTTTCTAAAGTAAGCTAATCGAAACTCTTGTAGAATAGGACAACGGCCAAGAAAATGTACACTATCTTCAGTCTCATCTAAATTGCACATGCTCTACAGAGCGCAGATCTATATATATCAAATCTGTTGCCATTTAGCTGTATCGTGCTACTTCTTGCTTTGAGTATTCAGATGATATTTATAATATGTGTTATGTCAGCTATATATACCTTTCCTAGTGATGGTGTTAAGTCTTTATAAATTCGGTTAGTTTGTTGATATTTTCTTATATATTTGTCTATATTTTAATTGTGAACAGTGTATTATATCTAAAGTTTTTATGGTTCCAGTTCCTTTTCTCTAGTTTCAATATAAAGCTGTCAATAGCAGTAGATAAATTGTTAATTCAGTATATTATTCAAACTGTGAACATGGCTCAAATATTAAAAGTATAAAATATTTTGTTAGTTAAAATTTTCTAATCGTTTATATAAAAATTTATTTTCCGTTAATAAAAAACACACAGTTTTTTGTTTAAAGTTGCATTGTGAAAAAAAAAATATT